>NC_092247.1:6329560-6549560 GCF_036320965.1 Panulirus ornatus | reverse complement strand
ATACTCTATACTGTACTCTATACTATACTCTATACTATACTCTATACTATACTCTATACTATACTCTATACTATACTCTATACTATACTCTATACTATACTCTATACTATACTCTATACTGTACTCTATACTCTATACTGTACTCTATACTCTATACTGTACTCTATACTCTATACTGTACTCTATACTCTATACTGTACTCTATACTCTATACTGTACTCTATACTCTATACTGTACTCTATACTCTATACTGTACTCTATACTCTATACTGTACTCTATACTCTATACTGTACTCTATACTCTATACTGTACTCTATACTCTATACTGTACTCTATACTCTATACTGTACTCTATACTCTATACTGTACTCTATACTCTATACTGTACTCTATACTCTATACTGTACTCTATACTATACTCTATACTATACTCTATACTATACTCTATACTGTACTCTATACTCTATACTGTACTCTATACTATACTCTATACTGTACTCTATACTCTATACTGTACTCTATACTCTATACTGTACTCTATACTCTATACTGTACTCTATACTCTATACTGTACTCTATACTCTATACTGTACTCTATACTCTATACTGTACTCTATACTCTATACTGTACTCTATACTCTATACTGTACTCTATACTCTATACTGTACTCTATACTCTATACTGTACTCTATACTCTATACTGTACTCTATACTCTATACTGTACTCTATACTCTATACTGTACTCTATACTCTATACTGTACTCTATACTCTATACTGTACTCTATACTCTATACTGTACTCTATACTCTATACTGTACTCTATACTATACTCTATACTGTACTCTATACTCTATACTGTACTCTATACTCTATACTGTACTCTATACTCTATACTGTACTCTATACTCTATACTGTACTCTATACTCTATACTGTACTCTATACTCTATACTGTACTCTATACTCTATACTGTACTCTATACTCTATACTGTACTCTATACTCTATACTGTACTCTATACTATACTCTATACTATACTCTATACTGTACTCTATACTCTATACTGTACTCTATACTCTATACTGTACTCTATACTCTATACTGTACTCTATACTCTATACTGTACTCTATACTCTATACTGTACTCTATACTATACTCTATACTATACTCTATACTATACTCTATACTATACTCTATACTGTACTCTATACTCTATACTGTACTCTATACTATACTCTATACTATACTCTATACTATACTCTATACTATACTCTATACTATACTCTATACTATACTCTATACTGTACTCTATACTCTATACTGTACTCTATACTCTATACTGTACTCTATACTCTATACTGTACTCTATACTCTATACTGTACTCTATACTCTATACTGTACTCTATACTCTATACTGTACTCTATACTCTATACTGTACTCTATACTCTATACTGTACTCTATACTCTATACTGTACTCTATACTCTATACTGTACTCTATACTATACTCTATACTATACTCTATACTATACTCTATACTGTACTCTATACTCTATACTGTACTCTATACTCTATACTGTACTCTATACTCTATACTGTACTCTATACTCTATACTGTACTCTATACTCTATACTGTACTCTATACTCTATACTGTACTCTATACTCTATACTGTACTCTATACTCTATACTGTACTCTATACTCTATACTGTACTCTATACTCTATACTGTACTCTATACTCTATACTGTACTCTATACTCTATACTGTACTCTATACTCTATACTGTACTCTATACTATACTCTATACTATACTCTATACTATACTCTATACTATACTCTATACTGTACTCTATACTCTATACTGTACTCTATACTCTATACTGTACTCTATACTCTATACTGTTAGAAAAAAAAATGAATTTCTCCGAGGGCTTTGGCCGTGATGTGACGACCAATGGGTGGGTAAGCGCAGACTAGCACCCAAGTCAAGCACGTCTATAGATAGACAGAAAGACCGATAGACAGATACATAGACAGAGAGACAGACAGACAGATAGACTGATATAGATAAATATATACTCATTTCTGTTTTCTGATATTTAGCTGTCTCTTTGGTCAGTCCATTTTCTTTACAGTAAGCTCATCAACCACACATTTTACTCTCAACAGCGGTGTTCCTCAGGGCCGTACCTGTCTCCTACCCTCTCTCTCCCCCTTGTTTATCAACGTCCTGTTTTTCCTTTCATACGCTGATAACTCAGCCCTATATACTCTCCCGTTTCTTATGGACTTGCTGCATCATATGCATGACCTTATCTAACAAATTAAAACACTGATAACGGAGTCTGCTCAGGAAATAAAACTAATGAGTCATAAAGAAACTACAGATTGAAACAAATGACAAAAAGAAATCAAGAATTGATGTCAAATGAAACTCATACGAAGACTGGAAAACTTCTTGATGGTTTGGTCAGCGAGGAGGAGGGGGGACACGTCAAGGTTGGCCCCAATGTACAGGACTTCCGATACTTCAAACCCACACGTCTCGTGCGGGTCTGGATACTTATCTCAAGACTCACACTGATGTGACGGGCCAATACCTCCTCAAGACACATCTCGTGTGTTCCCTTACAGAGGAGAGAAGCAGAGGTCTCACGAAGTATATCTGACCTTTCCGCAATGATCAAAGTCCTCGTCAAATTCATCAGAACTTCTCGAATAGACTTTTACCTAGAGGCAATTTAAGGTCTGCGGCGAAGAAATGATACTGAGGAGCATTTCATGTTCAAAGATACCCGTCCCATGTAGCCAGGCAGGCGGTAGTCATCGACTGAGAATCAATATACGTCCGTGCGAGAGACACATGCCTCACCACAGAGGGAAGACGACCCGACAACCTCAACCAGGCGCAGCTTTAAGCGCCCGCTTCCTCCACCTCCACCGCAGGAGGGCACGCCATATGCACCGGACCTGCCGATGTGTCTGTCACTCTGGCTCTGAAATATTGGCCAGTCACACAGCAAACGTTGGCGAAATATCAGAGGTCTTGAACAGCGTCCACCAGCAGCCAAAAACCGGGTGCCAAACAAACTCCTGGTGGAGTAATCCTCCGTGTTTCTATAAACTGGTCAGAGGCGCCGTCTTATACCATTTGGCTGGAATTCCTCAACTGCCCTATTCATCTTTCGTGTCGCACTTTATAACAATTGTCGTTTGGTCTTGCAACATCACTTCGACAGACTAATCCTCTAAGTTTTGTTTCAATCGACCTTTACTTAAAAAAAATAGGGTTTACTTCATCATAAACCACTAACTTTAAGGAAATAATCACATATTCGTAACCCGTAATCTGGATATGTTCATGTACATAGAGAGGGAACTGTACACACTCGTACGGCTCCATCATCTTCCCTCTCACATCTGTCGTACAAGTTTTTAACATTTCTAATTCCAGCAGCACAAAGATGTTCCCTTATCTCGTGTCACACGCCCGTCTGTGTATTTCTGCTTGGGTGAGCGCACAATACCATGCGTAGGAGTGTACATATGTATATATACACATATGTATACGTCTCCCTATTCGCCGCTGATCTGCATTCACACATGTGAGATATGCGCGCGTAGATATGCAAGTATGTTTCACTGCAGGAGTAACTACCTTTATGGCCACAAGGGAGAGCCTTTCATCAGTATGGCTGTCCGTCTTGATAATCGATTAGTCAACCTGCCACATTGCAGGCTGGAGCCAAGCTCGTAAACTGGTGGTTGCATTTTTGCATGCGGCCTGACTTCGCTTGCGAAGGCCTGACCTACATGTGAATAATTCAGTCGCTGCCCGTTATAGGACGGTTCCATCTGTGTTGCCTTCCTCGGGACCTTCCCCCCATGAAAGGCAATTCTAATTTTAACAAGTAGACAGTCTGCATCTGCAAGCATTCACCTGACGGGGTGCTCCGGCGCCGCGTTTGGAGGAGGAAGTCCCTTTCACACGAAGATTCGTGTTAACTTGTTTCCTGTTGGGTTACAGTCATGTCGAGGCCATCTCCCACCGTATCCCATTCTTCCTTTCTTGAACTTCATTCGCCATGCATCTGACCCACTGTGGAACTTGTCTAATTTCCTCCGCGAGTTGATTCCACCGCGGTCATCCCCTTCTTCCCTCCTACCCCAACAATCATCCACAAAGATATTCATATATGTATCCAGTCCTCCTGGCAAGTCATTTACATAGATCAAGAACAGCGACGGCCCTAACATCCAGCCATGCAGCACGCTGCTAGTGACCCCAACCTACTGAGGAAAGGCGCCTCCGACATTTGTCTCCTGTTTCCTCCAACTGAAGACAATATCGTTTCTAAGCAAAGAATTTCCTCCTTATTCCTTTGTGAGGATCAAGCCTCTTCACCAGTTTCCAATGTGGTACACTGTCAAACGTCCTCCGGCAGCCTACGAACACACAATTCACCCATCCATCTCAATTATCTATATCAGAGCTCGCGCTGTGTGTGTGTGTGTGTGTGTGTGTGTGTGTGTGTGTGTGTGTGTGTGTGTGTGTGTGTGTGTGTGATGTGCTTGTGTGTGTTTAAGAGTTTGTGTGTCTCTATGTCTGTCTCTCTGTATAGTTATAAATTCTAATAACGAATAATAATGATAAAATAAAGGAAAGGGAAAGAAAGATGTGAAGTGAAACAATATTGTACACAATGAACGTGGGTGAGGATACACATTCAACACACGTAGCTACAGGATCTATGCCGGGGGAGGAGGAGGAGGAGGAGGAGGAGGAGGAGGAGGAGGAGGAGGAAAAGGAGGAAGAGCTTGTGAGTTAAGAGACACGCCTGCCCTGGCAGGGGGACGGACGGCCCACAAGCAGCGACTCGGGGCCGCGTGTCCCTACCGTTAGCACAGCTTTCACCTGTCCTTACAGAGGACGGTTACCTTGGCAACATCCTTGACCTACACCCGGCTCCACCGCTGCCAGCCAGCCAGCCAGCCAGGCAGGGAGCCTGCATGCCTGCCTGCCTGCCTGCCTGTCTGTCCCGGGACACACCGCCTCCTCCTGTCCTCGGACATTCCACCCACCCTCTGCTCCGGATGACCCATTCCCTGAGAAGTCTGAAGACTGGGAGAATAGAATGTCTTTTCCTCTTCCCTCGACGCCTTAATCCACCCCTTCCCCCCCCCCCCCCCCAAAAAAAAAAAGAAAAAAAACTCTATTAAAGTCAGTGGGTGAAATACTTTTCCGGGACGCCAACGTAAGCGCCACCACCTTCTGCGAGAGCGAGCAGCTGAGGCAAAGTCAAGGCATCTGTGATGATGAACGACCTCTCTCGTATCTGCCTCCCTCCCTCGGGCGACGCCCCTACCACCGCGGCGACCCATACGGAGATGCAGAACCACAGCAGGAGGGGGGATGATACGACCATCCTGCAGGCGGGTTCAGTGGAGGTCTTCTGGGAGGATCATTACGAGAAGTACCGGTTAAAATGGCCGGGTGTGGTGTACACCTCGGGGGTCCAGCCCACCCCACATGATGATGATGATAATGATGATGGTGACCCACTGCCCTCACACACACACACACACACACACACACACACACACACACACGCACGCACGCACGCACAACTATGAGAGCAAACCTTGGCCTGAGCCTATCAAGATGAACTTGTTTACCAAACGGGTTGATCACAGCTTTATTGCTCCTGGCTTTTATACTGTACCACCGGGAGAGACGGGATGCCAAACAAAGAGACGGCACCGGCAGCCCCCACAAGCACACGCTTCCCGTATCTGTGTGTGTGTGTGTGTGTGTGTGTGTGGGAAAGCTGCATAAGACCCTCCTATCGAACGGATACATCAACCTGTGATTTAGGATGTTGTTTGGGATGAATCTGGTGAATTTGTCTTCCTTTCCCCAGACCAGATTAGGACCACTGCTGGGTAATCTAGACCCTCAGGTGTTTGACCTTTCATTTGCGGTGGCCGTGGGGACCTACGCTGACTATTTCAGATCTGGACCACGTCTGGCACACAAGGCCATACTACCTCGCGTTCGGGGCAGCTTGACGGGAGAAAAAAAAGGGGGAAAAACTAATACACATAGAAATTTCAGTGTGAGAGAAACAGTGGGAGGTTAGCAGAGGCTGCTTGAACTGGTGTTTAACTGGCTTGTTTGGCCTACAGGGCGGTTTGTGCTAATTGGGCGAGAGTGGAGCGGAACTTCCTCGAGACCTGAGGGCGTACGAGCGGTGGACTGAATAGCAAGAGAGTGAACTGCCTTACCGACCGAGTCACATGAGAAACCACTGGCGTAGGGACTAGACCAAACGAGTCTACTGGCGTAGTTACTATAGGGTCACACAGGAGCCTCCTGACGTGGCGGCAGTCACACGACAGTCAGCTAACCTAACGGCTCAGTCATACGAGCGTCCACAGACGTAGTAATAAGCGAGTCTACCAAGGAAGCGAACGGGGCACTGGAGAGTCTACTGACGTTGCTCCTAGGCCACAGGCAGAGTCCGCTAACGTAGCAATTCGTTCACGGGAGAGTCCGCCGGACGTAAGCGGTTGAATCACACGATCAACGCGTGAGAAGATCTGACGCGACGAGTGGCGGCAGACAACAAGGCGAGTGTACGATCACATCCTGTGCTTCGGATGTCGGCGGATGGCTGCAACTCGCGAAACTACCGCGAGTCCACGTACGTATCGTCAACTCTGGGCATCCCGCGTCAGTCGTGAGTCTGTGTGGTGTACTGACGTGTGTGACCACTAGCCGCCTTGGTGAAGATACCTTGGTTAAGAGGGTGAGGCAGTGTGATTGAAGGGGGGTGATGGTGGCCACAGTGGTGGCTTCGACGCATGGTATCAAGGTGTTTGTGACGCGACTTGACACGGTGATCCATCAATACCTCTGGTGTTCTGATGTGGGTTTTGGGGGTGAGGTTGAGGATGAGGGTGAGGTTGAAGCTGGGGAATTGAGGTTACTGGTCTTGAACTTATGAGAACTCTTCTTCCTGTTGGCACATCCTAAGGGTCGAGTTCATGGATGAAGTGTGCGTGTTATTCCTAACCCGGAGAAACCACACACTCTCTAGGGACACGCGCCCCGCGTTGTACGCGATGCCCCGACCTCGTCTATCAAACCCCTCCTCTTACCTCCGCATGACTGACATGGCAAATCAGAATGATTCGTCCGCATGACAGACATGAATATCATCCAACCTCCCCAGTGACCTCTGTCATAGTCTCTCCACGCGGAGGACAAAGTCGTCACCGACCATCATGCAATGTCGTGTATGACGTTACCCCCATATGATGTTCGTAGGATTTAATCCATGTCGCTGCTACGCTCAAGGGGCGTCCGGGTCACTACGTGGGTTAGCTTGTGCGCCTCACTCCTTGGGTATCGAATGACTTTGATCATCGCAGTCTACACGTGCAAGGCAAAGGTTCGAATCCTTCTTACAGATGCTTCTTTACCGGACCATATCCCTGATTCAACCCTCCTGGATCGCATCTGGGACCTCTGGCGAGTGCAATACCGAGCGAGAACTTAACCAAGACCTTTGTCACCCCAGGTACTTCGCCAGATCCTATCTGGCAGGACCTTACCGCTGTCACCCACGATGCTTCGCTCGACCACATCTACGAACCCTGTCGACAGCCCTACGCGACTGGGTCGTGGCTGGGACCTCCATAGCTTGCGCTGCTGACTTGTTGAATCGTCTCTACGACTGACCGCCTTGATGCTCATTCATTCGATCGTATCTAAGAAAGTTGCTACGCTCGAACTCCTTGTCGCATGGGAGACCCCATGTTCTTGTTAATGCATACAGCATTAGAGGTGGAGCTAACATTTACATAGCATCACCGGTAGCTGACGGTTATATAGCATTACAGGTGGAGCTAACATTTAGCATAGCATCAGCGGTGGGAGCTGACGTTTACATAGCATTAGAGGTGGGAGCTGACATTTACATAGCACTGCAGGTGGGAGCTGACATTTACATAGCATTAGAGATGTGAGCTGACATTTACATAGCATTAGAGATGTGAGCTGACATTTACATAGCATTAGAGATGTGAGCTGACATTTACATAGCATTCGAGGTGGGAGCTGACATTTACATAGCATTAGAGGTGGGAGCTGACATTTACATAGCATTACAAGTGTTCTCTGAGCTCTGTGAGACGCGCACGCTTGGAGCGCACGGCAGCAACCCCCACTTATAACACGGAGGCATTACTTATGCAATAAGATGAAGACTGGACACCATTATCGTCTTATCCATCCGTCATCGCTGATCACAGCGACGCTCGTAAGGGGGTATCGCTCGTGGAGGGGGGAAACACACACAATGAGCTTACTGACGTGTGTTCTCAAAAGTTATTCAAGTGTCGCTGTTAAACTACTAAACTGACGGCCAGTTTTTTTTTAAAGCAGTATGTTGACGCGCCCTTCTCAACCCACCTGACTGGTTTATCTTGGCCAGTCACATCCTACACACACACACACACACACACACACACACTGGTGTGTCATGTGTGACGTGACAAGTGCCGGCTGGAGGCAGATGTCTACTGTGGAACCCACAGTTGAGGTGCCATGCATGAGCGATTTAGTGTGCCTGACCACCATGACGAATGACGGATTATCTGTGCATGCTCTCGTCCATGCATGGTGTCGGTGGGAGTACACGGGGGAGGTGAGGGTGGGAGTACACGGGGAGGTGAGGATGGGAGTACACGGGGGAGGTGAGGGTGGGAGTACACGGGGGAGGTGAGGGTGGGAGTACACGGGGGAGGTGAGGGTGGGAGTACACGGGGAGGTGAGGGTGGGAGTACATCTGAGGGGAAGGGGGAAGAAATCCAGATAACACAAGACTTTATGGTCTGTGTCAAGGTTATCTGCAGGCGGGTAGGAGCAGCATGAGGACACGGGAGATAGAAATACGTGAGCACCTGATGGTCTATGACGAGGTTATCCATTACAGGACAGTAATATGATCCCAAAACTCGTAATTTCCTCCCTTTTTTTAAGGGTAGAGAAGACAGCGACACAGAATGCTCCTCCCAACCCAATATTCCCTCTGGCCTATACGTATGGCATTATATATTTCCCCCCCGTTTTTCTGGGTTCAGTGATGCCGTGTCCCGGGGATAACTTCCAACCCAGCGTTTCTTCCCACTGGCAGCGACTTTGGAATACTGATACATATTCTAATGTATTTCGGCAGGTTAGGTACCTCGCCATGAGACTTACCATAACGTGACCAGGTCCACGCGGATCTGGTTAAGTAAGGGTACCTTCGACCATGCAGGGGGTGAGGGAAGAGGCGCTGAGGGCTTGGGAGCATGAAAAACTTTTTAAAACGCTGCCTCAGACCATTTTCCGAACTCTGTCAAGTTCTCAAAATCCCTGGAACTGAGACAGAGACACGCGCTAAGGTGAACGGAGCCACACTGGCTCACGCCTGGTTGTCCATGACAGAACTCCGCGTCCAGGAAATCATTTCAAGACAACCGTTACCAATTTCCCCTTAACATCGGCCGTGTGGTCAACGTGGTTATGGACGGCGAGGCGCTGAGGCTTCAGCTTCGACCGGCCAGCGATCGTCAGGTGTGAGGAGGGCCGTGCTCAGGACGAACGCGATCGTCAGGTGTGAGGAGGGCCGTGCTCAGGACGAACGCAATCGTCAGGTGTGAGGAGGGCCGTGCTCAGGACGAACGTGATCGTCAGGTGTGAGGAGAGCCGTGCTCAGGACGAACGCGATCGTCAGGTGTGAGGAGAGCCGTGCTCTGGACGAACGCAGCCCGACTGATGCGTCTCCCTCTGGTACATTACGTTGCGAGACGTTACTGCCCAAGCCAGGGACTAAGCACGGGGCCAGCTCATGGTACAGAATTCATCACGATGTCAAAAAGTGTGAGTTTACGTAATCTACGAGAGAAAGAAAAACCTCCCGTGCGCCAAACGACACACACACACGCACACACAAAAAAAAACTTGCAAGGGAATGAGTCAAGCAAGAGAAACAGACTCACGTTCAAGAACTCAAGAAAAACGTCTTTTGAAGCTAGTCTACCAGAAACACACACACACACACACACACCACACATCACCACACATACCGAGAGGTGACTACATGGGTAAGTTGCTTCCTGCAATAACTTGTGTATACAAATGAAGCTGTGCGTCCAGAGGTGACTTAACAATGAGCCTGAACCAAAGAGATGACAGTATCACCCCCCCCCCTCCTCGCGACCTTCCCCCATCTCTAATGGTAAAGGAAGGGAAGGGAAGGGAGGCCTTCCCCCATCTCTAGTGGTAAAGGAAGGGAAGGGAAGGGAGGGAGGAGGAGGAGGATGGGGGAAGGAAAGCAGCCGGATCCCTCTGAGGAACAGTCCACCTGCCACACCTGAACACAGTCAGTTCCTCTGATCACACGTGTCAAAGTGGAGCCCACGGTTTAATCTCGCTCTCGCGAGTTCGTCTCAAGCAATCATCCACAGACGATGTTTTGAGTCCCGAAGGAGGGCAAGCGTGCCTTGCCTTAAGTTCAGAAAGATTATCACATGTGCGACAGGGCGACGATGACGCCTACAGCGAGAATGTTGGAGGGCTGAGTAATAAGGTGCCCACCGTCTGAGGCGGGTGGGTGACCCATGGTGCCCACCGTCTGAGGCGGGTGGGTGACCCACGGTGCCCTGGATGGTCTTGGGGGTCAGTACCCGGGAGATACTCCGCGTGGTCGTGCCTTTCAGTCGATCTCCACAGGTCTGCCCCGGGGAAAAAGCTGCACGCGACAACGAACCCAGTCAAGTGTTGAGGGAGAGGGGGGGGAAAAAAAAGGAATTTCTGATCACTATGTTCGCCTCTGAAGCGTAAAATGTACGTCACAGTGGTCTGCTAAATGACGGGACCTTGGAGTATGCATCACTGTGCAGCCGCACACGAAGTTCCATGATCACGTCTCCAACAGCAAGTGAGAACTGAACACGGACGTGACAAAGGTCTGGACGTACACACGTACCCAGGCACGGACAATGGACCCCGAGGGTAGTAAAAACACTCCCTCCTTCGTAGAAACAGAGGAGTGAGCCGCCACACATCTCCCTGATCATCTGGTCTGGTGGGTGAGCAGCCGCCGCACTAAGGGCCTTGAGATCAAAGAACCAACCCGTCATTTGCTGTGTCTGCCTTCGTCGGGAGGTCTGCTCGGCCCTTTATATCCCTCAAGACACAGACTCTGGGATAGTTCAGGGCGGGGCGGGCAACGTCTCGCTTCAAGACTTGGTCAAGACCTGCTAGCCTGGTGGCCATAGCTGCTCATCCTGCACAATCTCTCCACGGATCTTCACCAAGCCGTTGGCTGGAGTTACCGGAGTGTGACTATGGATGGGGAAGAGGTTCTGCTTGGTTGCCAGTCGCTCTGCGATCCCGGCTAGAGGTACGAGCGGCCCAAGCCGATGGGTGAAGCTATCGGAGCGTGACTATAGGGTAGAGATTTCGTCGGTTGCCAGGTATGAGCGGCCCACGTCAGTTGAGAGAGAGGATACCCTAAGATCATTACTGTTGCTGATCTCATAAATGGTGGGCGGATGATGTTCGCAAAGAGCCAGTGTCGCAGACTTTGGACAACGGTTATTCTGAATGGCTCTGACACACGAACAGATGGGGAAATTAGTGACCTCATCCGCCTAACGCAAGACATGAAAATTATGTGTGTTCGTACAGACTCGGAATGCTTTGGCAGTACACACTGGGGTGGAGAAAAACAGCCCTCCACACCATTCGCGTTATATTAGCACAGCTAGTGGGCAGACGCCGAGTGGAGGCGTTAGGTTTGGGTATTATCGAGTTTATCTAAATACACTTAATATAAGGGTTCGAATCTAATGCATCGTGAGGTTGTATTTATACAGTAAGTATAAGGTGAAGTACCACAGACAGCCATGTAAAGTGTTCCAAACGGGGGTGAGGTGTTATGGATGAATGTATGTCGTCACAGAAATATTGTCTTCAGCTACCATCACTCTCTTGTGGACTGTTTATTTCCACAAGATAATGATCACCAAAAGGCGTCCAAGAAATCGTACAGATTACGATCAAAAGGTAACAGGTTCCTCCAGCTTCCCTGACGTGAACTGATGACGCTGGAGGGCTACAGTGAAGCACTGAAACAGAAAGCTGGGTACACTCATCCCTCGGTGATTCCACGAACGAGAAGCCAAGGTTATAAGGAGTGAAGAGCACGCTTGGCCTAAGGCCCTTTAGTCTCCGGATCGGAACAAAGAAATCATTGGTTCTGTCAAGGGCTCTATATATCTTTGTATTCCTCCGTCGTTCCCTGCAGCCTGCAGTATGACTGATTTTTTTTTTTTTTGAATCCCCGAATATGCATGAGCCAAGGTGGAAGCGCCCATGTATGTAGTCCTACTACAGCTGCCCACTCCCCTTCCTTGCCCTGGGAGGTGAGAGGGTCTCTTCCCACACGACAACTAGCAGAAACGAGACGTCTTGCTGTGGCCTCATTCATTTCAGTGAGCCTGGCGTACCGCTCGACAAGAACGCTTATAGCTTCGTGGCCTGTCTGGGATACTAGTCACCCAGTTGTATGTCGCAGATGCACTGGTATACTCAGAAAATCAAGACAGGAGCGGCGGGGGTGAAGAGCTATGCCAATGCGAAGAAGATTTGGGTCCATGCGAACGCCAAGGAGAGAGAGTGGGACAGCATGTGTGAGGGGGGGTTCCCTCTCTGAGGGGGTCCATAAAGCTCAGAGGAGGACCTTCCTCACGCGAACTACAAGTCTGGCCTTGCAAGGATGAGGACATCTTTTCCACAGTGACTCAACCCTAACAGCTTTGCTCATAAGACCGCGAAGGAGTTCGAGCCGAATGGGTTTCCTGTATAGTGATATCCAGTTCAACCTGCTGAGATAAATCTCAGGATCATGTCTATCTCTAGCCCTCCTCAGGGCTTCTGGAACTTCAGGCACTAGTTCACGGAAGACTGCAGAGAGGAGCGAGAATGTTGAAAGACGCGATCTGGGATGGGAGGCCGTAAAGAACCCGGTGTCACAGTCTAAGAAGAATAAGGGTTGCTTATCTACCATGAAAATGAACAGTGTTCACTCATATGGTGAAGACCTGGTGTGCAGGATACCCTCGGTAAGGTGAGTGGCAGAGGAGGCTGTCGTGAGTATCTGTTGGTGTTAGATACTGTCCTCCATCCCTTTTTTTTATGCCTTCCATCCTCTTAACTAAAGCGACACCGATGGCCCTGGAACTCAAGGGCGTAACGATCAAACTAACTTCTTCCGGGTTGATAAGTAAGGCTCCTGACGATTCTGTAAATAAGCTGTCGTGTCGCTTGGGTGGAAGTGGCGGTTTTACATTTTAGAAGGGTTAGAGGAGAGAGACCTCGCAATTTCCCCTGCCTCAAGCTCTTTCGCAAGAGTGAGGTCAGTAGAGAAGGATTCAGCGATGCCTGTCAAGGTGCCATCATCCAGGAATCAAGTGTTCATCTCACCTATTAAAAAAAAACAAAAAAAAACAACGTCTATAATTGCTTTGGTGGCAACGAAGAAGATAGAAGGGGCGAGGGGTTCACCTTGCTGGACCACTTCAATTCAATCGATATCCTTTTCACCAAAACACAGTGTCAATAATTCACTGTAGCACTCATGAATACGTGTGTGAGTGTATGTATATATATATATATATATATATATATATATATATATATATATATATATATATATATATATATATATGTATATATATATATATATATATATATATATATATATATATATATATATATATATATATATATATATATATATATATATATATATACGCAGGTCCATTTACGACTGTGGACGCGGATTATGGTGTACAGATAGATCGCCTGTATTACGTGTTTAATGTCGAGTGAACACATGTCATGTGGCGCGTCACATCAATGATGTCACCCCGGCAGCACATCACTCCCAAGCTTCTCTCGCTATACAGATATTTTCACGCCATTCCTAAGGACTGTGGACGGATTCTCCCTGCGCGTGAGACGCATGCTCAATCACAACGCGAGGTGGAAGTCTACCATACCCCACCTCAATCGAGAATCGAGGACATTAAACTGAGGAGGAGAGGGCCTCATGGCTCTCTCTCTCTCTCTCTCTCTCTCTCTCTCTCTCTCTCTCTCTCTCTCTCTCTCTCTCTCTCTCTCTCTCCCTCCTACTGTCCCCCCTCCCTCAGCCATGAAGATGAGAGAGGCAAAAAGGAAAAGTAAGAGGTGGAAGAAGGCCGGCACCTCTCACCTGTATACCTGCCTCCTCACCTACTGGGAAACCTTTCACCCGCAGAGTGGCTCTGTCCTCCAGGCCGGGAGCTACAGGAAGGAGAAACCATAAAACCCTCCTGGCTTACATGGCAGGCAAAGCCTGGTGAATGTCACAGGCTCCTCCACCTGTCCACGACGGCCGACTGCTCCACAGCCGTAAAGGAAATCGTCACAAGCGAGTATATAAACTGTGAAGGCCAGGAGCTACTTTCAACCGCCTAGAATAATTGGCCAATTACCAATCATGTGGCTGGCCTATATCACGGGAGCTGGACGGCAAGTCCACAAGTTTACGTATTCAGGGAGAGGGACAGAGAGAGAGAGAGAGAGAGAGAGAGAGAGAGAGAGAGAGAGAGAGAGAGAGAGAGAGAGAGAGAGAGAGAGAGATTGCAAAACAGCCACAGTGTATCCGCCGATCTTCAGGGCATCAATTGTCACTTATTTCTTCCCTGATATCGAAGGAAGTGAAAAAAAAAATCGCAGTTTCTCAAATCCCTTCTGCCTTCTTTTTTCTTTCCCTCTTTCCCCCCCCCCCCCCCCCTCCCGTCTCCTTGTTCATTCATCGTGAGGGCGTTGTGACCAGCGCCTGACAAAAGAGATCTGTGGTCATCAAGATTACTTCATGGTGTTGGCATAATATCCAGGGAACGGGTCATACCTGTCCTCTGTTCTTACCTGCCTCCTCTCTTCGTCTCGAGAACCTGTTTCTGGTGCAACACTCTCCCTTCAACAGCTTGTCCCTAAGTTAAACCTCCCTTGGAGCACGACGGCACAACCCTTGAAGAAGGAGATACAACGCTTCAGCACAACGGTGCAACCCTTGAGCAAGGAGGTACAACCCTTCAACCCAAGGCACAACCCTATAACACAAGGGTACAACAACCCTTTAGCACGAGGGTACAACCCTCAAGCATGACGATGCGACCCATTGAGCACAACAGGCAGTACGGCCCTTGGGTACGATGGCCTGATCTCTGACCTGACCCTAAAGCATCAGGTCAAAGGCCAAGATGCAATACCCGAGGGTCGTACCGACGCACTCAGGGGAACTTAAAGAAACACCTAAACCGGGTGTAAACGACCACAAGACGGGTTGTTGTCTAAGTGGCTGTTTGGGATGTAGACCTAACAACTGCCAGGGTCACTGAGGCCATCAACGTCAAGTTATACACAACCAACAACTGGTAAAACAAAAGAAAGTCTTTTAACAACCTCCTTCAGGTGTTGAAGATCATTCTAAGCCCACATACAATCTCGCGATGCACGCGCCCCCTTCATCCACCCAGAGACAGGTGGGTGGTGGTGACCTCCACACCGTAAAGTCTACTGTAGCCGTACACTCAAGAGGAAATTTTGATGAACCAAGTGACCAGCAGGTGTGATGCTAATGGTGATATGCGCAGTGGTAATATCACCACTCAGGGGCTAAATCCAAGGAAGGCACTACAGGAAGCGACGAGGTAACTAATAGCTGCGTCTTCCGGGGCGACACAGAGAAAACGCTACCGAATGTGCCAAAAGTCGTGGATAGAAAACATGATAAAACAATGTTACCAACGCGATCTCATGCGAGAGAGGCACCACTCGCTAACATCTGTCAGCAACCACGACTCATGATGAGACGGACCGAAAATTTATCTTTGTAGTTTCGAGATTTTCTTCTCTCCACTTGTAGTCACGAACGAAGACGCCGGACACCAACCAATTGCTTCTCACGTCAATGACCCTAACTTGTATGACACCACAGACCGAAACCCCCCACCCCACCCCTAACACACACACACACACACACACACACACACACACACACACACATTCAAGGGGCGACAGCTACATAATGACTACCCCCAAACGCCACACAGTCATGATGCCCGAGACACACGAAGTCATGCCTTTTCCTGACGTATATTGTGATGATGCCACACTGATACTAATGTCCTCATGACACACACACACACACACACACACACACACACACACACACACACACACACATACCAAGTGTTCATGATTGACTTTATACACTTACGACGTCCCAAAACCTACATTTTCATGACCTGGCGCTGGCCATGTACCCATGACCCCTCAGAGAACTCATATATTTTCCCTGTCCACGAACGGGGGTCTGTGATGTCGCACACCACACAGGGTCACAGCATCACCGACATTTATGTGTCTTTGTCGCTACAGACGTCAAGGATGACACGTATTTACGATGCTGTAAGTATATATATATTGTGCTTTTGACGTCAAATCCATCATTTACCCGTTCACCCGTTCATGATAATCCAACCAACTGGTCTTTCTGACATCACAGATGGGGGTCTATGTGAAGTCAAGTGACCACAGGTGTTCCTGACAGGACGGAGGGGTCTAAGTGAAGTCTAAGTGAGTTCGGGGGGTCTCACTGTACTCAGGCAAAAAGCTTTCTCTGACCCATCCCCCCCACACACACAACATCATCATCATCACGACCGCACGACCCCCATCCTACCTCGTATAACCTTAAGATGAGCAGTGTTCGCGAGGAGGTGAGGGGAGAGGGAGAGGAGGAGGAAGGGAGGGAGGGAATGGAGGGGGAGGCAGTGTCTGACCTGGTGAGGATGTGTGTGGCTTGAGGGAGAGGGGGACGTCACTATTTGAGGATGTGGAGACAATGGTGGTGACAGGGACTTTTTCCCCCTGTGGTGCCAGCTAGCAGTGGAGCGTCTCGTCTGAGTGGGCAATATGAGCCTAAGTTCTCTTTAGAATAAAGTTATAAGACATGGACACAGAAGCAAAAGTAAATATATTCGAACGTTCTGCTGTTGACGCTAAAACGACCATGATGGAATTCAGCCGATACTAAATCTATCAAACAAGCCAAAGAACAATTAACAGTATACTGGTGACAGCAGGCAAAGGCCCCACTGGGAAAATACAGAAAGTCATTGAAATGTCATATATCTCATCATAAATGAGATATCAATATTCAGAGACAATACTGATGATTGTTGTTGTTCGCGAGGTAAGGACTGCGGAAGCACAAGCGAGTTTGGGAAGAACAGTTCGTGTAGATATCCTTGAATTGAGATGAGGCTCAAGAGACGACGACGAATGTACACAAGACAGCAGGAGGATCTAATGATGGTGGTGACGCGTTCCTTCCACCTTAAGTCTGTCAGACTGAGCAGCACCGAGGGGGCTTGATGGGCTGCACAGAGAGGGAGCTGGGGCGTAGTGAGACTATAGGAGGTGGCACAGTGGCAGAAGAGAGAGAGATTTTGGAGACATGGCTGGAGACTGCTGAAAGGGGATCTCGAAGGTGTGTTCTCGTTGGAGCTGCTTTGTCTCAGCGCTAAAGACACAAGAGACGCCGACGAACTCCCATGGAACAAGCGCCTCAGTGCAAAAGACTGAAGTAAGAGGGTGGAGGTGATCCCTCAACGAAGCAACGCAATGTCAGTGGCTTTGTTAACGTTATGGGCGACTGTTTCGTGAGCTTTGGAGAGCTCAAGGAAGGCAGAGCCACTGAGGTCTTGCATCTCCTCCCTGTGTTGCAACAGACGAGGCCTAAAAGACGACGAGGCATAGAACGAGAGAGGATATCCTCCTCTTCCCAAACTGATGAAGGTCTATCAAGAACTTTCAGTTAGTCTTGAAGCCAAATAAACCCAAGACTTTCACACAGGAAGCTGTTGACTGGGGCGATGGCACTCGGGCGTAAGTTGCTGAAAGACTGTGGTCTTGTCATCGCCAGTATTGGGGAGACACATGCGGTGTTTTAATCAACGGGGCATATTGTGCAGAGGAGCACCGACGATGGAGCAGAGGGCTATGGCCAGTTCTGGGGTAGGTGTCCTTGCATTCGAGTTTCATGGGTAAGGCAAAAGGCGTAGTGGAAAGTCTTACCTTGAGAGAGTGTCGCTGTGTAGCGACTTGAAATACTCGCACTGACTCAAGGAGAGTGTTAGGGTTGTCAGATAGGCTGGGAGGCTGACGGTGTCAAGGTGGGGGAGTCTCTGGCAGATGATGGCGTGGTGACTGATATTAAGTTCAGCTGCTTCATCACCGGAGAGAGAGAGAAAGAGAGGTGATCAACCCAGCAGAGAAGGAGGAAAGTCTGCTTCCCTCGAACGACTGAAGTCTCTCACACTCCCATACCCTCTGGTTACTATTGGATATTCCCTCAAGTCTTGTGTGGCCTGGTAGGGGAATAAACATCTTCCTCACTGGATGGATTGCAAGTGACTTCGTTATGGAGGGCCTTGTGGAGGTGAGCGGTGTTGGGGCAGAGTGGGCACGGTGTCGCTGCTGCATCAGCGTCTCAATGCGAGTGTATGTGATTCAGGGCACATCTGCTGGATGTGGTCTTACAGATCTCGCGAGGAAGAACGGATAGTAGATTTATGTCATATATGTATAACTTTGTGTGTGTGTGTGTGTGTGTGTGTGTGTGTGTGTGTGTGTGTGTGTGTGTAAGGAAAAATAAAGTAAAGCTTCTCACAAAAATTATCAACTTTATCAAAAAAAAAAACTTTCCCATCTCCGTGACGTCTGGCGGCTGGGCCACACTATTGAGCCAAAGTGATAATATCGATTTCGAAACGCATCCCGCGGTCACAAGTCCTCGTTCTTTCCTTCTTCTTTTTCTTTTCGTCAGACCGGCAAACACAGGTTGATTTTGCCCTAGGTCGCAGCGACGCGAAGTGGTCTCGTATTTGCTGACGTGCACGAGTTACGACGAGTGAAACACGGTCGGGAAGTCCCGAGTGCACTCTCGTGCGATGACCACACCGTCAGGCGAGATGCAAGAGTCTCTTCTGACGGCGCACTGATCACAAGAAAAGTGCACTTGGGACGTGTCGTGTTCGATCCAAACTCTCGCTCATCAGCAAATACAGGTTTACGTCATTCGACTTGAGAGTTTAATGGTGTCCATGAGATGGTATTTTCATGGAATATAGGGTGACAGACGCAGCTGGATGGCCTGTGTTGTGTCCAAGATCAACAGTGTATAGTTCCTGGAGGCGTCAGGCCGGTGGTGGGAGGAGGTGTGTTGGTCCTCACCACCGTCCAAGCCTCACACCTCTCCCCTGAAGGAGGTGGTGTACCTTGCGTGCCTCACGTCCACGTCTCCTCCGGGTGGTAAACTGCACGTCTTCTCCCTCCCCCCATCTCTCTCTCTCTCTCTCTCTCTCTCTCTCTCTCTCTCTCTCTCTCTCTCTCTCTCTCTCTCTCTCTCTCTCTCTCTCTCTCTCTCTCACGCCCCCTTCTCCCTGCAGATGCCTAAGGCTGCCTACATTTTTTTTTTCCCTATCGCACTGACATGTGCCGCTGTCCCTTTATACTAGTGTTTAATATTGCATCTACACGTCTCTGTGATCATGCTGTACGCCCACTATTACCTGTACACAACGCCTCTCTAATACTGTTACAGGCCCTCGGTCACCTGTACACGCCTATGTCATAATGCTGCACGCCCGCTCTTAACTGTACATGCTTGTTTTACTGTCTTACCCCCAGAACTACCTGTACACGCCTTTGCAATACTGTTGCACGCCCTCTGTTACTTGTACACGCCTCTGTCATTATGTTACTTGCACACGCCTCTGATATTTACGTAACACGCTCTCGGTTGCGTGTGCACGCCTCTGCAACACTATTACGCGCCTCCTGCTGCTTGTACCTGAGTCTTCCATCACTTCACTCGCAACAAACAATTCTCGTTGCTTTTACGTGGCACCTTGCAGACCGTCCACGCCGTCTGCTTCGGCTTGCAATTTCTTCCTACTGCTTGCAACTACTGTTGCTTCTTGCAAGTATCGCCTGGCGTTTGCCTGTGGCCCCTCTGAGTTTAACCTCAAGTGGCCACAATCATCTGTAACTACAACAGCAACCGCTCCTATCTTCCTCATGAACCACCTGCCAGAAACGACCCTAAACACATTGCGGTCCCGTTCCATCGCGTCACCAGCAACGTTTACCATACAGTCATGCGTCGAGGAAACGTTCCGGTGGCCACGAACGTGGAGCCAACCCACCTGCAAGCCAGAAGCTCTCATGACATGAATGAATCTGTCAGTCTCTCCCCTTCAGCAGCAGTAGTGTACCTTGTCCAGGCCGCCATCATCATCATCATCATCATCCAGGCCTTCAGCTACACACAATCAATCCTTTTCAACGACCGTTTTCATGCCTCCAACTGGCCCAGTCCATTCAGAAGTGTTAGACTGATGGCAGGTTTTACCAACGTATATGCCTTCACGAGCGGAACATCACCTCGACCATAACAGGCATGGGTCGTTCTCTCTCTCTCTCTCTCTCTCTCTCTCTCTCTCTCTCTCTCTCTCTCTCTCTCTCTCTCTCTCTCTCTCTCTGGCGTCGCTCGTAGTGTATCCACTACGCCCTCAGGGGGGGAGGGGGGTTGTCAACCACGACGCCGTTACCCCCTGCCACACACCGTGACGCCACTACAAGCAGAGTGAGTTATGCCACCCACCTCCCCCAGCCAGGTGTTTAAGATTAAGAGACTTTTATCTTTCTCACGCTCACCAGGAGACCGTGTGAGTTCATGAGAACAACGGCAGCAGCAACAGGAGCTGTAGGAAGCAGTAGTGCAGCAGTACACAAACAGCAGCAGCAACAGGAGCTGTATGAAGCAGTAGTGCAGCAGTACGTACACAGTAGAAGCAACAGAAGCTGTAGGAAACAGTAGTGCAGCAGTACGTAAACAGTAGAAGCAACAGAAGCTGTAGGAAACAGTAGTGCAAAAGTAGGCAAACAGGAGCAGCAGAGAGCAGTACTGGCTCAAGGGTGCACCTCTAAGAAGCAGGCGTTGTGAACAACAGTGACAGCAGCAACAGAGCAGCAGCAGGAGGTAGTGAAGGCAACAGAGCAGCAGCAGGAGGTAGTGAAGGTAACAGAGCAGTAGCAACAGCAGATGTTGAGAGCATGACTACAAAAGCAGCAGAAGCAGCAATGGGTGATGAGGCGAAGAAATAATAACAGTAGCAACGGTAGCAGCAGCAGTGTGTGTGTGTAGGGCATCCCCCCACACACACACACACACACACACACACACACACACACACACACACACACACACACACACACACGGAGCAAAGGTCGGACGTTTAGCTAATGAAACCCAGCCATGGGAAACGCAATGTCGTAATGATGGGAAGTGATTCAGACAGCAAATGAGGTACAAGTGTTGTACGGTGGAAGAGCTGTAAAGACGAAACTCACTTCTCACCAGAATATAGCGTGCGGGAGTCTGTGAGGGGAAGCATATTACAGTCTGGTCAGGGTCTGACATGCTCTCAAGTCCATGGACTGTACGATGTTGGATAAAGATACACACGACGTAATTTTGCACCACGATGGGAGTCTGCCCCTGCAGTTTGGTCTCCTTACCCGAACAGCCACATGGAACTGCTGGAAAATGTGCTAATGAATACAGCAAATGATGATGACAGACCTGAGAGGAATGAGCTTCGAAATCAGAAATGAAGGCCCCAGTTTGTTTACATCAGAAGAAAGGACAATGGGAGGCGTGATTTGTACATTTCCAAGATGCCATGAAGACGTTAACATCCAACAGTTCTCTGGTGTTGTAAACAGTCCAGAACACAGGGAAACAATTGGGAGTCTGGCTCCAGAAGCATACAGAGTTGTAGGTTGTAGGCTGTAGACTCGTGGGGGGCAAGCTATGCGAAAAGGAAGCAAAAGCGACCACCAGTGCCAAACTTACGAGATAGCCAATTTGAATATTCATGATAGGGCGAGGCTCCACGAGTGTAAAAGTCCTTCCAGACGAACACAAACGTAAAAAGAGGTAGGCAGTAAACACACGCATATGTACAGGTCAGGCAGAAAGTTACGTCATCATACTCAAACACACGAGGAAAACTTAAGAGCCACATGGCGATGGACACACATGGAGGTACAAGTTCCCCAAGGAGGCTGAAGAGATTTACACCAAGGCAGACACACTGGAAGTGAGGTGGTTCACGGAGAAGATGAACCTGCAACAAACCCATGAGCCAAACGATATGACCTTGTTCCATTACAGTAGTACTCCAACAGAATGGAAAAATGGCCTAATGTGCTACTGATGCTAAAGAGGAAAAAAAAAAAAACTGACAGGAAGATGTAGTTCTGGGCCGATAGACCAGTGTCACTAACGAGCATGGCCAACAAGACGCTGGAGGAAATAACCAGGAAACGAGGATGTGGTTCCTGGCTGACACAGGCTCCACTGGTGAAAACTATGAACCATGAAAATATCATGGATGACTCGATCATCAGGGATTTCGACGGAAGGCAGAAACGTCGTCGAGATGAGGGAGTGGGTTGGTGGCCTAATTATTCTCATGCTACCAGAAGACCTTGAACTCTGAACTCCACAGGAGACAGCCAATACAGCCAAATTCCTTAGTTGGTGCTGGAGGGAGGCTACAGAAGTGGACTGACAGTTAAAGAACTAGGAGGAGGAACAGAGGCCACTCATCATCTCAGCCTTGTCTCCAGCTGGGCAAGGAGGGTAAATGGTGCTACTTAAGGCTTGGTGCTGGGGTAAAATGTTTCCGAATTGTGCCGATGACTTTCTAAACGAAACTGAATCGTACCTAAATACGTTTGCTGACAATACCAAAAATTATGAAACAGCGAAGTTACAGGTATCACAAAATATTCGAGAGAAACTAACTAAAATCAAGCAGTAGTTGGACATAAAGCTAAGGACATCTAACTCTTGAAAGCGCAAATCACTGGAGATGGGGAAGAGGGTTAGACACACCAGGGTGTGATTACCATATAGAGGGGGGCAAGTTCGGAGACTCCCGCTGTGAGGGGGACACAGAAGATGAACTCGAGCCAAACGTATCACCGGTGCACCATATGAGGAGGATTGTGAGGGACGTACATGATATGGCCAGCATCAAAATGGCCTTCAAGCAACAGGGATAACGGGATATGAAGGAAGATTTACACGACGTGTATGGCACCCAGGCGAGGAGACACTGCCACAGCTTGGTCCCTGAAAAAGACGAGTGCAAAGAGGACCAAGTTAGAACTGAGCCAGAATGAACCACGTGGAGGGAAGGGAAGCCCCGCCCGATACACATAGTTTCAAAAAAAAAAAAAATATGGAAAATCAAAAAGAAACTTGTTTACCATATTCAAATTCCTAGGAAGCCACAGCTCCCCGAAGTCAGAGGAGGAGGAGGAGAAGGAGGACGAAACGACAAGAGGTCAAGCAAGAAAAAGTATGAGGAGGGACGTGACGATGCAGTTCCTCAGCAACAGGTTGTAACAAATTAAGCGAAGTGAACCCGGACAAGCCTGGGAAGTTCAAAAAAAAAGAACGTATTACATACATGCAAAGATAAAGAGGTTGGAGCCTCAGGAGTGGAGAAGTCCCTGCCCATACAACTCACCATACACGCATACAAGCACACATACACCACTATTCTCACAAACACAGACATACAGAGAAAGAAAGAAAAGAGGAAAAAGAGGAGAAATGGATGACAGCGAGTGTTCGGAGTAGGCACAAACATATACACACTGGCAATAGCTGCGGATCTCCGTAAGAACGAACACTGCGACATCAACAAGGGATGGTGGGGTGAACACGACAGGTTTATGGACGAGTTGCCGCATCCAGCAGCAACAACAGCAGCAACAACAGCAGCAAGGGTGTGGGCAAACATCCACCACCACCACCAGCGCAGGGAGGAGTGGGGAGGGAGCAAGCTGCCATCAACATTGCCGGGCTTCCTCCCCTCATCCTTTCCATGTCTTACGGCTCAGGTCATGGTGGCCAAAGATCCTCAGCAAAGCCAAGTCTTAAATAAAATATCAGAAGAGAAAATATTCTAAGAGTTTCAGAGGAGACTGAAAACCTGCCTTTCTTACTCTGGCATACATCACAGCTCTCACGGAGAACACGAGACGAGACACAGCTGAAAAGCGTACCGGTGTAAATGGTCAATAAAAAAAATCACAACGCCCCATGTTTGAGTTCCCGACGGCCACACGGTAATCATGTGAGGCAATGTCTCGCACAGTATTACGTGGTTCTAACTGATGGCTCGCACAGTATTACGTGGTCTAACTAGATGCGGGGGCACGCAACCTGCCAGCTCTCGGGGGGCAGAAACCGTAGTAATATCTACAGAAGGAAAGAAAGACACAATCCAGCGAAGGGCAAGTGGGTCAAGTTTGAGGTCAGGGTAGGAGAGCTGAGGGAAGCATGTGTGTCGTCTGGTCGTCTCTTCTAACACCACCACCACCACCACCACCACTGCCTCTTCCAACCACAGCAGCAGCAGGAGCAGGAGCAGCAGCAGAGGCGACTAAAGTGTGAACTGTTTCCCACCACCGCCATCAGGAGTGGCAGCAGCGGCCTATACCCTACAGAAGCACAGTTATATGCAGTCTCTTAGGCGGCCTGGCTACCTGGCTGGCTGGCTGTGTGTCGAGCAAATGTTTGAGGGAACGCCTGAGCTGGTCTGAACAAGGCCGGGGCTGCTGGCTCCCTGGGCTCTTGTGTTGATCACCACACAATGCCTGCCTGACCTCTACCCGCCCCCATCAAACGCCCTCCCCCCAACACCCACACACTTCCTTGTTGTGCCCGATTCCATGGGGTGCTGATGGGCGCTGCTGGATCAGTGGTGTGATCCTGGGTGACGGTTTGTCGTGGGGGAGTGATGGGTCGGTCACTGTGGTGGGTGACGGTGGCAGAGATGGGTGCCATCAGCGGTGATGGACGACTGGTAACTGTGGTGAGTGACGGGCTAACTGTGGTTGGTGGTGATCGGATGTGTGGATGAAGGGTACTGAAGATCATTGTGAGTGAGTGTGAGTAATGAGAGTCTCAGAAGCCTGTGACAGATGGAGTAACATGGTATATGGCTACGACTCGAGGTAGGTAGTGGTGGGTTACGTGGGTGTTGATGGCAGAGATGGGTAAAATTACAGGAATGGGTGATGGTAACAGTGGCAGTGATGGCAAGCAATACATTGGCAGGGATTAACAACCATCTCTACCTCAATCAATCTGTTACAGGCACCTGAGAACCCCTAGAGAGAAAAAAAAGTGTTTAACTCTATCTAGGTAGAGTCCTGCCTACCTTCCCGGGCCATCGTTACGAAGCAAAGTGGTACAATTACCATACTGGTGGGGCATTTCATCACGTACAGTTCTCTATCATTCCCAACTACTTCATTTCATAGGACTATGTCTTCTTACCCCTTAACATCAGAAATAAATCAGTCATATGTACACACTCTCTGTACGTGAACTCTTCAAGTGACTTCAAAAGAACTCTTTTCTGGTCTCATTTCCTTAGTTTTCTACCTAGTGAGGTAAGTTTACCAAATTACTTTCCTAGAAGCAGAGTTATTCTGGCTCTCCGACCTGATCAACATGAACTGATCTTCATTCCAACCTATTTCAAGCAACAGTCTGTAGTCTGCTGGCTTTGCATGTCCGCCATGTGATAATTCCTCACTCCATCTTTATATCTTATCTCACGTCCGTCTTTGAACCTGGTCACTGGTGAGGACACTCCACTCGTCCGATGAACTTTTCGCCAGGCCTCCATAACCTCTCTGGAACTGCTCTGGAACCTCCGTGGGACAACACAAGACAAGCGTATGCAGTCTCACTAAGAACGAGGATCCCGCTGGACTCTGGGGAATAATCCTCAGTACCTTGAGGCCAGCCGTGATCGTGTTCGTGCATCCCTCCGGCCCACAGGAACGAACCGATGGCGGTTCCAATTCCACTCAAGAAAGAATACGAGGTGATCCTCCACTGCTTCTGTGAGGGTGTTTGATTCAGAAACGTCAAGGAAAGTACTTTAGGATTAAAGGGAAAAAAATCATGGCAGAAGTGATATATATATATATATATATATATATATATATATATATATATATATATATATATGTATATATATATATATATATATATATATATATATATATATATATATATATATATATATATATATATAAACAATTAAGCGTTCAAACTGCTGTTCGAGAATATTTCCGCTATAATTCTTTCTCTGTGCGACGCGACGCGAACACTGACATTGTTACGCACTGAAGAACCTTGAGAATTAATTCCAGGAAGATGTGCAATTCTTTAAATATTCAGTAACGCTGATTTTTTATCCTTCTTTTTTGCCGGTAGGAACTTGGTTGAGACAAAATTACGCCCGTAACGTAAACTTGAGAGCGAGGGGCGTCGGCGGGTAAAGTTGGGAGGCGTTTAACTACCTTACCAAAGCCATGACTTCTGCCGTCGCAAGCCATCGAGAGGACGTACTCAAAGGCCTTACAGTTGACTCTCGTGAGCGGTGGACAGACTGTGGTGGCGGTGGTTTGTGGTTTGGATCAGAGGTGAGGATAAAGCTGGGATTTACTCTGTGTGTGTGTGTGTGTGTGTGTGTGTGTGTGTGTGTGTGTGTGTGTGTGTGTGTGGAGGAAACGAGCGGGCGGGGGCGTATTCCGGTCATGGGCGGGTGATCCCTGAGGAGGCGTGGCGTGCGGGCCCCGGGTGAGGGTTCTTCACGGCTCACGTCATCCTGAAGGAGTGAACCGACCGTCGCGTCTCCTGTTCACCACCGCGCACGAGAAATGTTTGAGGACGACGAGAAAGTAGTCATTCCTCTTTTGTTATACAGATACAGTATCAGAGAACATATCCCTTCGCTTACTTCGGCCCCTTGCAGCACCTCACAACCCAGGCAGTAACCTGGCTAGATTCAACAGTGCAAAAAACGCAATTTCTACCAATATTTATATCTAAATCTCACTCGCATACCACTCTTAGATTTCCTAACGTTACGTAGTGATGCTGCACCATAATATCTTCTCTATCCTGGAAATCCCAGATAATTTGCTTCCCCAAAGCTAAGGGGTGTTGTATGGAGACCTGTTCTCTTTCTTCTGAGGAAGTGTTCCATATCTACAAGAGTTGTAATCGTCCTAGTACAGAGTCCTGCTCGCCTGAATGGGGTGGCCTTTCCTCCACCTCCCTCTCTCTTATCCACAGTGGAACCGTTTGAGGCTTTGGCCCCACTCATTCACCAGCCATCAGCCCTCTTCACCCATTTTCCTTTCCCTCTTCACCGTCATGTTGCTGCCCTCTCCTTGTTCCACGGGTATCATTCTGGCCAGTGATCTCGTGAGGCGTCTGACAGCATCCCTCCTACTTAGGACAAGACCCGTGACACGCGTCTGATTCTTCCTTCCTATAGTTTCTTTGTCAACATGAGCCACATGAGGATAGGCCGTTATGGCCCCTCCATTGCTCGAACGACGAAGATGTAGAATTCTCTTCCCTCCCTCGTCTTTCCCTCCTCTTATAACCTTTTCACCTGTAAGAGTCAGGGTTTGCGAATAACTAAGGAATTCCCTTTATTTTTTTCTCTCTCTTACGCTCAATTTTTCTTTTAGCCAAGATGGCTCTGCTAGGTCGGTTACAATAAAGAGAAAACTCCTAAATTTTGGAAGAAATAGAGAACGGACACCTCCCTTACAAACTTCAGCGAACCTGATGACATAAAGTCACCAGGAATATTCAGTCACACACTCTGCACTCACACAGGGAAAGAAAATGTGCAGACGCGGGAGAGGGACACTCAGTGCACAATAAAAGGCAGAAATAAAGATCGTATATACAGAAGAAAATCCTAGGAAATGCTGAAAATCTTTTGAGCCTTCGATTGGAAGAGGAGAAATACGTGGAGGATATACAAGACAAAGAAATCAAGCATAGAATAACATACCGACATACGACGCCGTGGCTTGCCGGGTGGACTGCCTCCGAGGGGAGGCAGAGCCCCTAATGTTTAACACTGTCCTATCCTCGAGGATCCTACGTGAGTCTGTAGAGCAGAACCACGTATATCAACAACGCCAGAAAACCCAGGACGAGAGCCACAAAATGAAAGCGGTGAAAGATGAGGGCTACAAGGGATGAGGGACAGAGAAAAAGGGGAGTCCGACTAACTATAAAGGCACAGACAGACACACAGTACAGAAGGCTTGGCCACGACGAAACGATTCAAGGGACACAGACGATCGTGGATGGCATCCAACTACACAATAATGGGGATCCAGGCCAAGAGGAGTACTTAGAAATGGTGACATAACATTTGGGGGGAAGACTCGGGAAATATGATGAATGGGATGACCGTATGGGCACAAGGAAGGTATTGCTCTCCACGACAAAATCAAGACAAGACAGATCTGCTCCCGAGCGTCAGGCCAGAGAGTATCAGGGATAATGGAAAGTGTGTTAAGGACACTGCCTGATCGGGTGTAACCCCTCCCCGGTGCTTGCTGGGGAGTTGTGTACGTTTAAGCGTCCCCTCCGCTCACAGGGCGTCGGGACTGGTCCCTGTGGGACCCGCGATGCCCGTAACAGGACAAACGGGTATTCGATTGTGATCTAATAGGCCTGTTCTTATAAGCACCCCGTAGCCTGTAGCCTAGTTTTACCTCGTCCGTCTCCCACTATACGTCTGGCGCTCACAGTCCCTCTGGTGGAGGAGGTGAGTAGTTTCATTGACGAGCGCCTATGAGGTACGTCCTCTTCTCCAGGGGAGGTTCCTGCAGCTTCAAGGCTGCGCTACAATCAGCAGCAGGGAAAGGATGGACTCCTTTGGAGTGAAATTTTTTTCGAGGGGGGGACTTTTCACTCGCGGCGTAACCACAAGTACGTAGGGGAAGGGTTTTTATAATATCAAGAGAGACATAGTATATTGGACGAGGAGCAGAATGCTAAGACGTTGGGTCAGCCACACTCCCAACAACTTTCACCCTCGCCTTAACCCTGTGGTAGCGTTCAGAATTTAAAGCTGAGAAAGTTTGGTTCCTGTTTAACATAATCGCCAGGGAAAGTGGAAGTCCTTTATCGCCACACGTCGCACAAAAGTCTCGTCAAACCAGTTTCTATTTTCTGTTTGATACTCGGTTCCTGTCCTTGGAGGAGCCAAATCATATATATTCAAACTGGTAAAATTGTATATTTAATGTTATCTGAACTTTCCCTTACGCCTGCAGACTGGGGATAACAAAGAGTTCAGATTCTCCTAAAGAGCTGGCAGATAACAATCTCTATCCGGATCGAGATTAATGTACTTCGAGAGGGCTTCGCCATCTTCCACCAGTGACACACTCAGTTGACATGAATAAACATTGAGGTCAGCCGTTGAGAAGGCCTTGGATCTACTTCTAGATGACTTCCAATGGACTAAGCAACCCATCCAGTTAGACCAGGTGGCACTGGAATCCCCACTGCCTCCCTAGAATGCCATTTGAGCTCTTGTCTTCCACTGTAGCCTTTAGCGAACTGGCGTCTGCTATAATACAAGATGCCCAGCTGGGGCTCTACAAGTTAACATGATCCGAATTTCATTCTCTACAACTGGCTGGGACCTGGGATAACTCCACAGATAAATGATCCAAACGCACTTCTCTCTGGATCTGCAAGGATTGTATCAAAACGAAACCTTCTGTGGAAAGGACCTGCCTCAGCCACTCTGAACCAGTCCTCAGTTCAGGATGGGCCAGCTAAGACCAGTAAGGGGGACGACTTACGACTTGCTATCCCAAAAACTTTCCTCGGCTTTCCTCTTTGCCCCTCACGCTCTCCGCGATGGTACCATACGCTCATTGTGGGAAGACACGATTTCTCTCAGGTCGAAGCATCCTCTTGAGGTGTATACTGATGCCGTCGTACTCGCTAGGTCATCGGGCCTGAACCCAACTGTACACACACTGGGTCAGCTGGTCCTGGACCTGCCGGCCTCTTACCGCCGTTCACCTGGGCTGCCTCCTCCACCCACGAGTCCTCTTTCATCACAGGAGAGCCAGAGTCCGCACCCCCCAACACTTTCAACTTTTCCTTTTGCACCAGCGCATTTATTTTCTCACCAAATCACCAATTTGGGCTGGAATATTCTCCCCGCACACGTAAGCCCCTGCTTCCCCAAGTAACTCCCAATCCTTGCCCACTCCCCTAGCTTCATTCAGTATCGCTCTCTGCCATCCAATCTCACTAGACATATCCCTTCACACACTAGTTTATTCGCGTACGGAACAAAGTCGGCCCACAGCAACCACACATCTCATCTCTCCGCAACAAATGAGAGCTCATTACTAAGCAAGACCCACGCTCGTTCTACTCGATTAGTGAGTGCCTCTCACGTATGCTGCCCTGCGGAGTATGTCATGATGACTCGAATGTGGTTCGGCTCTGAAGAAAAGTGGATCACAGTTACTGGAACATCCACACGGAGAAGACGACTCTGCCTACTGGACTTTGCGTCAACTAATTCATAAGAGCCCGTCTGACGAGGGGAGGTGTCGGTCCATTCCATGTGCCTTCTTTATCGGTTCTTCCTTCAGTCTGTCCGTCCTAGCACCTACATTTCTCCCGGCTGGGTCTCCTAGAGTTATTTCATGGCATTGCCTCACCGCGCCTGCGACGCTCGCGCTGATACGCCGCCTCACACACCCTCCACTCGGTGGAAACCGCCAGGAAGTAACTAGCCTATATACATATTCATCACATCCAAGGTCAGCACTAGTGCGGCAGTGTACCGGTGCGCCGTGACCCGGACGTGCTGGGCAAGGTCCGGCCGACGATGTTGCGTCGGTCGCCGAGATCGGGAACACACGGGGGGAAAAAATACCACATCACTCGAGGTTTTCTTTCAATCTTCTCAAAGATCTACGTCATCGTCATTACCCCTCACATTAGCAGTAGGTCTGACCTCTGGTATCACACGTCTGTTCAGCTCCCATTACCTGTCCCCTGTTGGACTCTGCTCCTCTTTCATAATTTTGGCATCATCAGCAAACATATTCAGGTACGATCATATTACTGGACTGATAGCCTTGTTTAGTCTCAAACATGCACATGATGTCTGGCTTACTCATACTCATTACATCCTTAGATTCAGGATCCTTGCCCATACGCATTCAATCCTTAGATTCAGGATCCTTGACCATACGTATTCAATCCTTAGATTCAGGATCCTTGACCATACGTATTCAATCCTTAGATTCAGGATCCTTTCCCATTCCCTACCAATCCAACAGTATCTGTCTGTATGATCCTTAGCAGAGACACTTTTTTTTTTCCCTCTGATTCCTCCAGTACCACTTTGGACTGAATGGTAGTTTCCTCCTTACAGTCGGTGTATGGAAGATCTTGCTCCCTGTACATAATGCCTAAAGTTTTCCCGATTTCCTCCGCTCTGTTCTTCTGTATGTAAACACTTTCGTATCTCCCACTGCCTGCCAGCTTGTGGTTTTGACTTGCGACAACCCTAACTGTTTTCCTCCTTAAATGTAGCTTCTAACATGAGTCTCTACAGTACCCTTCCCGTCCTTATCCTCTCTGATCTCTTTACTTACGTTCGTCTGGCCAGAGCTTTAATTCCTACCCCCCATGAGTTCCGTCGTCCAAACATTCATTATGATCTTGTTGACCAAACCTAACCACCAACATGTTTCCATCTCACGTCCCGTTAGTCCACATAAGGCAAGTCCCCCTTTATGCTACACACAGATTCCTCTGGTCCCTCTTTACCTGACGTCTGGGGCAATGTCTTGATTGCACTTCAGGCTAAGAGATATCATCATTTTCTCTCCCTCAGCAAATTCGTGTTAAGGTTTTATCTCAGTATTCTTTCTCCTTTTATCTCTTGTTGCAATTCTGTGTGCGTGAGGGGGTGGGGGGGACGCACACTGTAGTCGATGAGGAGGTGTCCTGGTCATGTTGCAGGATCAGCTGCAACTCTTTCGTGAACTCATTCACCCCATTCTAGATAGAATTCTACCCTGCTTTAACAACTGCTTCCTCAAAACCGATTCAGTGGCCGGTCTGTGGTATTATATCGCCTGGCACTTGCCTGATCGCTTGTAATCAAGTCACTAAGTATAAGTGGCATTAAGGAAAGCCGCAAGAAAAAGTCAGGAATTTACTCTTCTCGGTTTCAACGACGTCTTCTTCAATACAAGAAGCTCAGCTTTGAACTTGTGCACAGATCTGCGGCCATGTTCACACAGATCTAAGGCGTTTAACTACTTTTAAAAGTAGCCACATCTAGCGCCTCCGTTGTCTCAAAATAAAGTATCTGAAACACTACAGGATGCCTCATGTTGTCGTTATTTTAGAAACTGTTGATCTGGTCGGGTGTGAAATGAGAGTACAGAGGTTGTACACTCTCGCATGATGTCCGGCCACACCAGAGCCACACCCTTGCCCGATCATTAATACCAATTCACCTACCATAATCAACAGTGACTTCTTGTTTTTTTTTGGGGGGGTAAGTTGGTTTTGACTAGCTGTTAGTTCACTTCTGAGTGGCAACCGCCGAGATTTACTGAGTATTCCACCATGGTATGAGCCATGAGAGAGAGGTTATACTTATTTCGCTTCAGAGGGGTCCATCCTGCCCCTGCTACGGAGTGGAGCCCTGAAGCTGCTGAGTGAGCGCTTAAGAGTGTCAGTCATCGCTACGTCGGCAACCATCCTGACCTTACACCTGGAGGTGGTGGCGGGGCGCCACGGTTACCACACTGTGGTGTGGTTTGCTTCCACATCCTTCCCCCGTGTGTGTGTGTGTGTGTGTGTGTGTGTGTGTGTGTGTGTGTGTGTGTGTGTGTGTGTGTGTGACCTTCCTCCCAGCAAATACAGCAGACCTTGAATTTGTCGGGCCGCGGGCGGTTATACGCTGTTCCACTGCATAGCACTAGTAGCATATTGTGAAGGGGAGGAGATCGCTCGGACTTAATCTAGATAACATTGCTATGCAGACTACATACCTTAAGACCTTGCTGGAAGGCCCCCCCCCAGCGAACCATTTCGCTCGTGTACGAGGCAGACCTTGAGAACTGGGAGTTGTAAGTACCGTCGGCTTATGATTATACAAAGTGTGTGTTCTCTTTCATGTGATCTAAAGTCAGAGACTAGCGGGGCGCACGAGTTTGGATGGGGTCGGTTTATCTGCCCCCCAAAAAGGGAGGGGAAATGGGAGGGAGATATTGGTTAGAAGACTTGGGAACAATGGCCAAACAGCTGACGTCCTCAGCCACCTCGTCCTCCATTAGCGCACCTGGTCCACCCACATACTCTAGTGCCCATCCCTAGTCTTACCTTCACTTGTACTCTACGATGCAGTACCCTAGTGAGGATCCAACGGTACAAGTAAATATAAGGCTGGGAGGTTGTATGGCATGTGAGTGAACCAGGTGCAAATTCGGGTGTTGCTGAGCCCGTATCCTGTCCACATGTATCCCGGGTAATCTAACAACTTCTCCCTCGCATCTCCTCTTCAGACGACAATAAACCAACGTCGCTCCGAGTCCATAAAGCACCTTTGATCACACATCAGTTATCCTCCCCCCCCCAAAAAAAAGGAGTACATGATACACATTAACAACACCCACTGTTCGAACCCTGGTCCTGCTTGTGGGAGGTGCAGGCTTGACTTAGGTGGTTCAAGCGTCACTGGAACTCAAGATAATGAGGTCCACATAGAAACCAACATATGTAGGGCTTGACATAATGACCCGAATAAAAACCAGTCTTGTAGTAACTTGGAGCGTGCGTATGTTTGCGTATATCTGTGTGTGTGTGTGTGTGTGTGTGTGTGTGTGTGTGTGTGTGTGTGTGTGTGTGTGTGTGTGTGTGTGTGTTTCTGAATGTACGTGCTTACGTGCGAGTACCTTACACGTACAGGAGGAGGAGGAGGAGGAGGAGGGAGTCGAAGATTCGCCTGGCCCGCTCTCTCAACCTTCTCAAAAGTGTCGCACAACCTTTCAGGCATCGGCATTTTAACTTCCTGCATTCTCAATATATGTGTTTCAGAGACGACATAACGTCCTTGGCAGGGCTCCCAAGCGTGGCGTTCCAGCGCGGGTGAGGTACTACGCTAACCCAGGGGTCCCTCCGACGAAATTGAGACACACACACACACACACACACACACACACACACACACACACACACACACGAGACTCAGGACACAATGAAATACGGATACAATGGCACAGGACATAACGGATCGGGTGTTAGAAGCAAGACAAAGGGACACAAAACAGGTAATTTTAATACATTCATTACAGCCTCGGGAAATGTAATATATATATATATATATATATATATATATATATATATATATATATATATATATATATATATATATATATATATATATATTCTTCAGGAGACATACTACACACAGTAGAATCCTGGTGTTACCCATGGCTTTGCGTTATGGTGCGACACATGGGTAGAATGAATTGGCCTTTGGCTTGAACAGCACTGGTCTGGTCACATGGTATACCGTTGATAATAAAGGGTCGTCATCAGCCACCTGACGTCACGTGGGGGGGGGGGGGGGTTGTTCTACATTCCTGTCAAAGTTCGCGACATGACGACAGACGTGATCCTTGTCGTGCACTGTGAGCAGGAAGTGTTCGGGGGTGAGGGGGCATCCACACACACACACACACACACACACACCAATACCACTACTCTATGATACACATTCACTAATGTATATCTACCTAGCAATCGATCAATCAATCTATCTAGCTATCTATCTTTGTTTCTGTCTTTCCATCTATCTATCTATCTATCTATCTACAAAAAAAATCAGCCACGTCCACCGAGCGAGATCGCAGGTCAAGGAGTGTGGTGAAGCGTGCGTGTCTGAGGTGAACCCAAGACACTTCAGAAGCGTCCCGTGTCTCCGGTATGAACGCTGCATCCTGGGGATGAAGGGCTGTCTCATATACTGAATCAATGTGCGTAATTCTGGGGAGATGGGGTGAAGATGTCACACGTACATGTCTGGGGAAAGTGGTTTGGGATGTTTGTACGGCTACTGGGATGGCCTTTTAAGACTGGGTTTCCACGCAGGATGGCTTCCTCTGGAGCGACCAGGTCCTCAAAGTGACTACACCTTTCCATCTTGCGATGGTGACTGTGCCTCCCTCACATGAGGTGACTTATCTCGCGCGTCTGTTGCCTCTTCTACGAATCCAGAAACACCAATATATCTATTTTCATTCTTTTTACAAAAGCAAATATTATCGCTTTAATAATCATATCTACGTCGATTGAAACAGGATCAGGACAAGGGTTCTTTTTTTTTTAAATAGTTTATCCTTGTCATGCAAGTCCTCGATATCAAAATGTAAATATGTTTTTGTTTTTTTTTCAGATTATCAACACTTTACCTTGAGGACGACGAGTCGTTCCTCGTTCATTAGGAGGCGTAGCTAACGGACACTCCCCCCCCCCTCCCCCCTTCCCCCACAAGACCTTATCAGTACACGGACATAACCAGCGCCCCTCTGGTGGCACGGACGGACACACACACGAACACCATCACCACACGGAAACATCGAGCGACACCCCCCGCGACGCATTGTGGTCATGCCGTCTGGCCAGGCGGAGGGTCGGGTATAGCGAGTCGCTTTTGGTATTGCATGAATCACCGCAGCTAAAACATGGTCGAGAGGAGAGAGAGAGAGAGAGAGGGAGAGGGGAGAGAGGAGAGAGGGAGGGGAAAAAAAAGAAAAGCTTTGCCTCCCATAAAACAAGGTAATCGAAGAAGTACAAAGACTCGAGGCAGAGAGAGAGAGAGAGAGAGAGAGAGAGAGAGAGAGAGAGAGAGAGAGAGAGAGAGAGAGAGAGAGAGAGAGAGAATGAACATCGTCCCAGACACCAGAAAAAGAAGAGGAGTCGACCAGACGCGAGGTCCCTGATTCCGGTATCTCCACTTTCCATCAGCAATAAAATCCCGCAGTGTATAATCTCCCGGCAAATATGACAAAATTCTTCTGGTGTACATTATCTTCAGGAGGCAAGACGACTCGGGTTTTAGGAAAGGACGCACGGCACCTGACCTCCTCCTCCTCCTCCTCCTCCTCTTCCCCCTTCCTGCAATCTCGAACCAGACACCGGATGGCTCCAGAGCCACTGTATCGACACAATGAACATCGATGGCGCCTTCGACAACGACGCGGCATCAAGGAAAATCTCACCCAACTGAAGTCGCTTGGCATCTACGGTGATATCTCGCATCTTCGAAAAGTCCTCCTGGAGGAGGAGGAGGAGGAGGATGGTGGGTGTCAGCGTCTGCTGAAGCAGTAAACCTGAGAAGAGTCGCCCGACTGGTTTGGTGGCAGCGTCCCACAGGGCAGTGCTCTGCATCGCCGGTTGTGGAAGAGCTACTTTATCAAACCTTCTACACCTGCCTCGCTCAACCTTCGCCTGGCGCTGATCGCTTCGCCCTGACCCCCCCTCTGAAATGGGGGGTGTTTCAGATATCATCGGTGATGCAAACCGATCCTGACATCCCTGCCAGGGGAAGCGCACTGAAATCAAATTTGCTGGTGATGAAAACACGGATGATGTCAACCACACTCCAACATGTGTGAGAGAGTTTACTCTCGATTACTGACGCGAGGACAACTTTCAGAAAACAGTGCTCGTGTGGAGGACATTCACGCACTGAAATCCGCCAGTGACGAGACACGAGCAGTGTCCGGCAAGAGCAGCAGCCGAGGGAAGTACAGTACAGAACTTCCTCGAGACACACACACAGGTCCACATACAGCTGGTGATATCCTTCTCCACACACGTCCTCCATCATACCCCGGTCTACTGGACAAGTCAAAGGACAACGAACAGCAACGTATGTCCAGCCCTGACCTGAGGGACAAGCCTCGGACAGCTACGATCATGCAAGTGAAATCCACAGGTATCGTAAAACCGTCATGGGTCTGACATGTGCATGTCCAGGGATAATGTCCTCCCGGCTACCCACCTTTCCTGTCCAGGGAACCTACAGGACAGGAGACACGAGGAACATCAGCTTCACCCTGGTGATGTGTGGTTCCTGGAGAGGGGGGAACATCAGGTCACTAGCGATACTTCGCCTCGCTCCTCACTCGGTTCTGGACCGAGATCACGCAGCGCGTGAACGCGAGATAAGTCAAACCCTCTAGCCATACGAAGCAACACTCTCAAAGCTGACGACCTCATAATCTTCATCAGAACATTTTCGTCTCGTAAAAATTTAGTTTACGAATATACTTACCTCACCAGTCTTACAGGTAAGCAAGTCCAGGCTTTCAAAGACATACCATATTACTGAATCAGTAATATTTCAATGTCTCCAAGAATCCACACAGGTAATCAGGCTTAAGCTTTGAGAGATGTGCTGTGCGATAACACAGCTCAGCTTAAACTAGTCTGCGAGATAACAGTTCTTAATCTAAAGGTATTGTAAGATAAGAGCCTATAGATAAGAAAAAGGTATGGACCATCAGAACCACAGAGATTATTTAGTGCAAAATGAGAGAAAGTCTTCTCCAACTGTGTTACCCATGACCTTTCTGAGGGTTCCTGCAGTCCAAGGCTGCGCTACGTCCAGTAGCAGGAAAATGCAGATGTCTTGGTATAGTTTCTTGACGAGAATGTGCTTCCAATGATTCAGCCTCGCCAAAGGTGACTTTTAACTTACGGTGTAACCTCGAGCAGGCGCAGTCCGGTAGCAGTGTGTGTGTGTGTGTGTGTGTGTGTGTGTGTGTGTGTGTGTGTGTGTGTGTGTGTGTGTGTGTGTGTGTGTAGGGCAAGGAGCAGGGTCTGGCAGAGTGGAAGGCAAGGTGGAGAGCTGAGCATGTTGAACCAAAGCCGACCTGACCTCTTCCAATGGTCGTGTATGCAGTACTTTTGTATGTCCACGGGTCGGAGAACGAGACAAATGGTCGTGCAGCCAACAACAGGTCGATCAGTCCGGACCCACAAGAGCAAACCTTGACAGGAAGGACTGAAAACGGGGATGGAGGGGAAAGAAAACGAAAGGCAAGGGAACTGTCAGCCTGACTGATTAGCGAGTCGGTGTTAGAAGGACAGCGACCATTCCCGCTAACTTTAGGTGTTAGAAGGACAGCGACCATTCCCGCTAACTTTAGCCAGACACACAGCCTTGACGTGCCCATGATGCCACGTATGTATTTATATATTTCTTTTTATTATTATACTTGATCGCCTTTTCCCGCGTTAGCGAGGTAGCGCCAGGAAACAGACGAAGAAAGACCCATCCATTCATATACACACTTATTATACATACACGCACATACACATATATACGATCATGCACAAACATATACATACATATATATACATAAATACAGACACATACACATACATATACATATATACACAAGTACATATTCATACTTGCTCGCCTTCATCCATTCTCGGCGCCAGCCCGCCCAACAGGAAACAGCATCGCCACTCCCTGCGTCAGCGAGGTAGCGCCAAGAAACAGACGAAAAAAGGCCACATCCGCTTACACTCATTCTCTAGCTGTCATGTCGAATGCATCAAAACTACAGCTCCCTATCCACATCCTTTCCATGGTTTACCCCAGACGCTTCATATGCCCTGGTTCAGTCCAATGACAGCACGTCGACCCAAGTATACAACATTGTTGAAGTTCACTTTATTCCGTGTGCGCCTTTCACCCTCCTGCATGTTCAGGCCCAGATCCCTCAAAATCTTTTTCACTCCATCCTTCCACCTCCAATTTGGTCTCCAGCTTCTTGTTCCCTCCGCCTCTGACACATATATCCTGTCAATCTTTCCTCAATCATTCTCTCCATATGTCCAAACCATTTCAACCCCCACTATTCTGCGCTCTCAACCATATAATTTTTTATTACCAAACATCTCTCTTACCCTTTCACGACTTACTCCATCAAACCACCTCAAACCACATACTGTCCTCAAACACTGAACGATTTGGTAAAGGCAAAACAGACCCCAATAAAGGTTATCTCGGGTTAAAAGTAAAAAGATGAAGAAAAAAAATAATGAAGAAATTAACCATAGCTTCGCAAGTGTCAGTAGACTTGATACATAAAAGAAAAAAAAAATACAGGAACGGGGAAAGACGAATGAAGGGAAAGAAATCAACAGTCTCGCTGTACGAAGGAAGAAAGAAGATATCATAATGGCTGGTTCCCCACCTATGTGTGAGCAGCACCCACCCACCCAACAGGCGCCAACGACGGGGAGTGAAACGACCATATCAATGACTTGGATCTTCGCTGGTGACGTGGCGTCTTCTTCCTGTGGGAAGCGGGGTTTTCGTCAACTAATATGAGGTTTTAACCTCAGTGTACATCCTCCTATCTTCGGTTATCTTAGTTATCACTTATCACAAGGTTGTATGTTTCCTCCAACACAAGGGTGTCACCATCCATACCCAAAGGCTTTTCCCCATCTCATGACCCACAGGAGTCGGGTCAAAGGCAGGGCTTTAACACCCAAGGGTCGTACTGTCGAGCCCAAGAGCCGTGGTTGAGAGGCGTACCGCCGTGCTCAAGGGCCGTATGGTCAATATTCAAGGGTCGTACCTCCGTGTTCAGTGACCCGTCCCGTCTTACTCAAAAGGGTCGTACCGCCTTACTCAAGGGCTGTACCGTCTTACTGCTGGGTCGTGCCGTCTTACTCAAGGGCTGTACCGTCTTACTACTGGGTCGTGCCGTCTTACTCAAGGGCTGTACCGTCTTACTGCTGGGTCGTGCCGTCTTACTCAAGGGCTGTACCGTCTTACTGCTGGGTCGTGCCGTCTTACTCAAGGGCTGTACCGTCTTACTGCTGGGTCGTGCCGTCTTACTGAAGGGCTGTACCGTCTTACTGCTGGGTCGTGCCGTCTTACTGCTGGGTCGCGCCGTCGCGCTCAACTGACCGTGCCGTCGTGGTCAAGGGTCGCATCGTCGTGGTCGGAGAGGTCGACCATCGGAGGATCTCAAAGGCTAATGAGTGCCTGACCTCATCGACCTCTCTGCATCATTTCCATGTTGGTTATTGACACCTGGAGCCTCCAGGAGGGCACTTCCTCCTGGGCGAGAGAAAAAAAAAAAAGGTATAGAGAAATAAGAGAGAATATCGAAGCTTTGCCTTCGTACTTCTCCTCACGAACCCTGCAGGTAATATCCCTGGTGATTCACCGCCACCAACATGAACCACAGAGTTGAACTCCGTCTTCTCATAACACTGTGGCCCGGGTGAGTTCTAGTTGTGGATAGTTATTCTCACATTTGAACTCGTGTTATATCTGCAGATACAAATTCATTGGGTCAATGTAATTATTTCCTAAAGGGTCTTGATGTACCATGTTTTGGTGTACCATGTTTTGATGTACCATGTTTTGATGTACCATGTTCAGATGTACCATTTTTTGATGTACCATGCCTTGATGTACATGTCTTGATGTACCATGTTCAGATGTACCATGTTTTGATGTACCATGTTTTGATGTACCATGTCCTGATGTACCATGTTCAGATGTACCATTTTTTGATGTACCATGCCTTGATGTACCATGTTTTGATGTACCGTGTTCAGATGTACCATGTCTTGATGTACCTTCACTTGATGTTCCACGTTTTGATGTACCTCGTCTCAATGTACCGTGTTTTGGTGGCACTTTGCCTTGATGCGCCTATCATTGCGTACCATGTCGTGAAGTACGTTGCCTTGATCTACCTTGTCATGAAGTACCTTGCCCTGGTGTACTGTGCCAGAGGACAAGCCGAAGTCCCAGGCATCAACCCTAGGAACTAACCCAAACGTTGTCCACAATACTTCCTTCAGTCTGAGCCTCGAGTAACACGCGTCAAGTTATGCAGAGAATGTTATTCCAAGGTTGTACTCATTACGAGCCACGTGAAAATAACAGGAAGCGAGGAAAGCAATTACATGCAACTGCAGTCCAGCTGAGGAGAATGAGGAGGCGCCTGCGTCCCTCCAGGCCAAGCAAACATTCCCACGTTATGGTCAACCCTTGACTTAAAGATACAACACAGCGCGGATGTGAATGAGGCGATTTTCCTTCTCCTCCTTCGACTTGTGGCTCACTCTCGTAGCATCATCAGCTGTGTATCACAAAGATCGTCACTTCCTTACCCTGCACAGGGTGGGACAGGGTCCACGGACAGTCTCCTCCTTCACCTTCTCCGTGTATGGAATTTCAAACACTTACCGATACACATGGGTCTGTGTGTGTGTAAGTTTATGTGTGTTTGTGTTGTATTAGCAGTAGTAGTAGTAGTAGTAGTAGTAGTAGTAGTAGTAGTAGTAGTAGTAGTAGTAGCTGTCGTAGTAGTACTAGTAGCAATGATAATCATCATATAAAAGCACGGGAAAGAAAACAAGGGGAGACAGATGAAGCAGACAGTCATTAAGACAGACAGAGTCGATTGGAGCTGTTCATGCAGCACTCTGTACGAGGTCGGATGGGCTCGATGCGGTTGCGTTACTCAACTGCAGCTCAGGGCTGTGGGACCTTTGACTACAGGAGACGAAGGTGGTGGTGGAAAATGGTGCAGCAGCTTTCCCCTTAAAGTGTCGGACGATGGATGGAAAAGAATCAGCAGGACCAGTGTAATGAACAGCTCTTGACAGTGACCAAGGATGATCGTGTATGCTCTGTTCTGCACTTTCCTAGTGGCCCCTGTTGTGTGGTGGATGCACGGGGAGAAGACCAGAGAGTGGAGACGAATCTGGTAAAACCAGAACGTGTGTAGAAGTTCTTGAATACAGGTGAAGGGAGTTCAGGTGTCTCGAGTCGATGAAGAATGTCGAGACAACAGCTGGAGGATTTGATGATGGTGGTGGACGCGTGTGTTCCTTCCAGCTTAAAGTTTGTCCTTCTTTGGCCTAATGTAGGATATGGACAGCTGGCTGAATATCTCCCTTTTTCGTATTCATGTATTCTGCCACCCGTCAGTTCGTCTCCTTTACGTTTCTCCTATTGCGGAACTCCAGCAACAGGTGAGGGAAGAGGTCTACTACCAAGGCTCCCTCACAGGCGGGTGTCTGTAGCTTACTTCCTGCTATGGTGATATTGTGGGCTTCTTTCCCCGTGTTCCCATCCTCTGTGCTGTGCATTCACTCGGGTTGACTTTCATTAACCATATGACAGACCAATGTTGGGGTTTGTCTAGGTCCCCTTGCCCGATGTTGCAGTCCTCCTCGCTTCTCCCTCTCCTCTATTAACCTTGGCAGGTGTGTATATGGTGGATGGGGGGAGGGAGAGCATATTAGAAATGGCTGCTCTCGCCACCATATTTCCTGGTTTCGAAGCTTTTGTTCAGTCTTGTGGCCACGAGATGACCAGCGACGACAGTGAGTGGTGCCTACAGTCAAGAAGTCACGAGTGACTTCCTCGCTGAGTTAGAGCACGGTGTAAGAGCAGTGACCCGCCTTAGGGAACAGTATAACACCAGTGACCCGGTCCTGTGCAATGTAGCGGCTGGTCTATGGGACAAGCAAATACCGGTAGCGGGAGGACAGGAAACCCCCGCTACGCCAGGATCTATAAATGCTGAGTCGGCCTGGCCAAACAGGTTTTTCCCGGACCGCAGAAACCTACCGGGACGAGATGGGCTCACAGCCTGGCGACCATTATTCTTAGCGCACACAACGACGCCGTCGTGGTTACGCTTGGCGGCCGACCGGTTGGTAAAGGATGGCAAAGGAGCCGAGCTGGAGCAACGTCGCCTACCTCCCTCTATGTCCTCTTCTGTCTCAGCCAATGTGGTGTCTATGTATCAGTGCTGGATCGATTAAAGTCTATTTTCCATTCAGTCTGGAGTTCCCCAGGACCCTCGTCTTTCACCCGCCATCTTCTTTTGCCACATACCGTCGGCCTGGTAAGGTACTCCAGCTCTTGGAGACAGGCATCCTTACCCTGTACCGCCAGCTGTCCCAGGTACCTTGGTTGGTCCCTGTCCCGCCACCTGTCCCAGGCACCGTAGCTGGTCCCTGTCCCGCTAGCTATCCCAGGCACCGTGCTGGAGGCACAGGTATAACGGTGCAGGACTTCTCCCGCTCGCTCTCCTTCTCCCACCCTCCTCCTGACCCTTCCAGGTATCCTTCGCTCCTCAGACAGGCGCCCCCCCCCCCACCACCCTCTCCCCCCCGCCCATGTACATTCTCTCTCTCTCTCTCTCTCTCTCTCTCTCTCTCTCTCTCTCTCTCTCTCTCTCTCTCTCAGACTCGACTGGGTTCCATGAGGTTGGCTGGCCCGCCCGTCCGTCCGTCCGTCCGCCCGCCTACCTCCTCCTCCACCTCCTCTTCCTCCTCCTCCTCGCTGTATTCTACCATTCTGTGGGCTTGACCTTCCTTGACCTCTCATATACAGACCCCAAGCAGACCACACGGGAAGGGGTGGGGGTGGTGAAGCAACAACACACTCGCACCCCCACATAAACATCACGGTAACTCCGCACGGGAGACGCACCCACACCAAAACATGTCAGTCGAGAAATAAACTTTAACTTACACTCTCAACATCCCCGCCGAATTTCGAAAGTTATTTCTGAGCCAGGAACGGTGACTGGGACACGCAGACTTTAAAAGGAAATTAATAATACCTGAACTCAAGGGTAATACTGACCACGAGAGATGTGGGGGGGAAAAAAAAAATGGTTAGTCTTCACGTAAAGTTTCGATCACTTTCAACACAAAGTTAAAGACTTCTTAGTTTGACCTGAAAGAAAACGCTTTTGTTTGTGTGTGTGTGTGTGTGTGTGTGTGTGTGTGTGTGTGTGTGTGTGTGTGTGTGTGTGTGTGTGTGTGTGGAAACAGGAGCGACGGCGCGTTGAAAGCGATTCGTTACCGTTAACACGTCAAATAAAATCCTGATAGTTTAAGTGGGGGTCCAATAAATACATCATGGTCAGTTTGGGGCCACGAATCATGGTTCTCAATGAGGGACTTTCACCCGTATATTCTCTCTCTCTCTCTCTCTTGGACGGTCCACAACCCCGTTTAGAAAATGTGGGACATCAAGTACAGGACGCCACCGGTGTGGCAGTCATATATGTCACGTCGTGGCTCTTGTTGTTGTTGTCAAGCATACCAACCTGAAGGTGTTTTATGGTTAACTATACCGAGCCACAGGAGGTGCACAGTCAAATGTATACTGAGCTTCAGGTGGTGTATACTCAAATATACAGGGCCTCAGGTGTTGTACAAGCAAATATACCAAGCCTCAGGTGTTGTACAAGCAAATATACCAAGCCTCAGGTGTTGTACAAGCAAATATACCAAGCCTCAGGTGTTGTACAAGCAAATATACCAAGCCTCAGGTGTTGTACAAGCAAATATACCAAGCCTCAGGTGTTGTACAAGCAAATATACCAAGCCTCAGGTGTTGTACAAGCAAATATACCAAGCCTCAGGTGTTGTACAGGTCCGAGAAAGTTGTGAAGGACAGAGATAAGTGTTCATGGCGCCCAAACCATGACTCACACAAGCGAGAAAGGTCGGGCTGCCTTCGGGGGGTTGGTTGAGGGGGGGAATACTTTCATTTATAGCCCCCAGCCCTCGCTCCCCCCCCCCCTTCCTCTTTCCCCCTTCCCACTTCCCCCACCTTCTCCCCTCCCCCCCCTTCATACACCGTCTCCCCCCTCCCCCCCACACCACCACAACCACAATACTCAAGGCTCGTCATTAACACACCCCCCCCCCATCATCCACCCCCATCCACACCCCCCTCCCACGCAGCGTACCCCCCTCCTCCTCCTCCTCCTCTCCCCCTGCGCTATACCCTTGCCTGCCGCAGAAGGCCAGGTAGCGGCACAGGACAAGCCGCACGCGGCCATAACGGGACACCAGGCACCGCAGGGATAAGACTTTTACCCCACTGGAAGAAAAAAAAAAATATCTATAAAAAAAAGAGAAAGAAACTTTCCCGGAATGTCGGAGAAAGTTGGTGTAATGGACGTAGAGGTAAGGGGCGTGTGGGGCTGAAGGACAACCACAAGCCCCCACCATTAGCGTCATACCTGGTGGTACCCTGTCATAGTTACCCTACGATCTCTTGGTACCCTCTCCCCAGGTACCACAGGACTGCTTGTTACCTCCCCAGGTACCACAAGATTGCTTGTTACCTCCCCAGGTACCACAGGATTGCTTGTTACCTCCCCAGGTACCACAGGACTGCTTGTTACCTCCCCAGGTACCACAAGACTGCTTGTTACCTCCCCAGTTACCATAGACTTTCTTGGTACCTCCCCAATTACCACAGGATTGCTTGGTACCTCCCCAGGTACCAAATGATTTCTTAGTACCTCCTCCAGTTACCATGGGATCTCTTAACCTCCCCAGTTACCACAGAAACTCTTGGTACCTCCCCCAGTCACAACAGGGTATGTCTGTACCTCACTAGTGTCGTGGTACCTCAGCGTCTTAATACATTGTTGTGTACCTGCTGCTACCTCACCAGTACCGTGGTACCTTAATGTCTTGCCAGGAAACATGACGCGGGGAGGCTTTTAAAACCTTCTGTTCAATAAGTGATGGGAGACAAGACCAGATCGCTTCTGTAATAAGATGTGATACAAACTGTGTGGATTTAGGCCAGTATCCCCTCTCACCCCAAAGCCCTTCGTTTTCTACGCGTTTTTTGAGTCATTTCAAATCCTTTTGAGCACGAGGGTACGACCCATTTGAGCACGACGGTACGACCCTTGAGCACGACGGTACGACCCATTTGAGCACGACGGTCCGACCTTTTTCAGCACGACGGTACGACACTTGAGCACGACCGTACGACCCTTTTGAGCACGACCGTACGACCCTTTTGAGCACGACCGTACGACCCTTTTGAGCACGACGGTACGACCCATAAGCAAGACGGTATGGCCCGTGGGTGTGACAGCTTAGCCTATGACCTGACCACTCACTAACTCGGCCTTAGGCCGAAACGGTAGCCCGTCAGACATAAGGGTCGTACAGTTGTGCTAAAAAGGGTCGTACGGTCGTGCTCAAAAGGGTCGTACGGTTGTGCTCAAAAGGGTCGTACCGTCGTGTGCAAAAGGGTCGTACCGTCGCGCTCAAAGGGGTCGTACGGTCGTGCTCAAGGGTCGTACGGTCGTGCTCAAGGGTTGTACCGTCGTGCTCAAAAGGGTTGTACCATGTCAGTCCCATTCTGCTACTGATTTGACAACTGTGTACTAAATGGTCCTCCCAAAGACACCAAAAAAACATGTGCCGTCTACGCAAATCATTCAACGAAGCAGGTTTCAAACAGCTTGAAGAGACCTCAAGGATATACATGGCAACTTGCAATTTACAACACTGGGTATGTTTCATGCTCCGCTGATTTATAGCTGCATATACGTATATGTATATATATATATATATATATATATATATATATATATATATATATATATATATATATATATATATATATATATATTGGAAAGGATCACAATTTTGCGCATGATCAAGTATATTCCTATGAGTTTCATTTTCCCCGTGGACTCATAGGAATATATATATATATATATATATATATATATATATATATATATATATATATATATATATATATATATATATATATATGAAAGAGTCCTGGCGTTACAGGCTCCGGCAGCCCAAGACTACACTCCTTACAGTAGCAGGGAAATGTGGACTCCTTTGGAAAGAGAGCTCCTTCCATGGGGCACTTGCAGCGCTGAGGCTGCGATCCAAACAAGAGCAGGGTAAGTTGGGCTTCTTACGTGCCATATGTATCATAAGTCACCAGCTGGTGAGCCATATGTGTCACCAGCTGGTCAGCCATATGTGTCACCAGCTGGGGAGCCATATGTGTCACCAGCTGGGGAGCCAAATGAGTGGAGGAAGCGGCCCAACATGGAGCCAAGGTCAGACGCTGTCTATGCCAGCTGTCACTACCATTAATCTTTTTAGCTCAGGGATACGACATCTTTGGCTTTCTCTTTCTATGTCGCACATTTTCAATACTTCTAGGGAGGGTCACTGTTACTCACTGTGGGCCAGGGCACAGCCCTTTGGTGGCCGATGTCCATTCACTGATTGCGTATTAATCACAAGAGACCACTGGAGGTCACTGCACGGAACGGGACATCACTGTACCACCAATGAAGGTCACTGCAGATCAGTAATGGACGGAAGCGAACAGTGAGTCACTGTGCGATCAATGTAGGTCACTCACTGTCTGGTCACCGCGGGTAGCGGTAAGGACACTGCTGGATCACTGTCTGGGTACTGACGACTGATGGGAGGTCACTGTTGTCCTGTATGACCAAAAATGGGTCACTGTAGATCGCTGTTACGGCACTGAAATATTCACTTAGTCACTCGAAGATACCAGTAGGCCACTGTAGATCACTGCTTAAGTCACTGTATGTCGAAAAACGTTGGTATAACTCACTACACATTACCGTGTCACTAAAGGACAAAGGCCGTTCTAAGTTCCATAAATTCACTGCCTGACAGTGCCTTACACTGAATGGCACTGTAAGAATACAATGCGAGTGGAAGCTCCCGTAAGATTACTGGAAACACTTATTTTTCTGCCGGGCCGTCTGAGGTGAACCATGAAGGCCACTGTTAGATCACTGTGGTCACTGTTTATCTTCCTATCTGGTGGTGTGTGTGTGTGTGAAGTGAGCCACCAGATCAGCTCCACCACTAACGTACGTCATAAGAAAGTAAGTACTTACATCTTCAACCAATCAGAGCGATGCTATCATACATCGTGGCCCAATCACCATTTCGTTCATATAATCATGAAATGATCAACGCTCACGGTCTCATACATCAGAAGACGATCAACATCTTACTTAAAACAAGTTACCAGTTACATAATCTGTTAATCAAAGGCTTGCAAAACAAGGACCGTCGGTCAATCATAAGCCAATCAGAGTTTCGTTCACACATGCCATAAACCAATCAGAAACTCGCACGCTAGTTTGTTTCACTTATAATAAACGAACGCCTTTTTTTTTTCCCCAGATTGATACAGCCTACCTCAGAGCAGGAAATTCACCGTGACCTCTCCAATAATGGTCTTGTTCCTCTGACTTCTACAATATCTAAAGCCTTTGAATCTCTCCTTCAGCATATTGGACATCACACTGTCTTCCCTCTCAATCAGCGTGACTTTCGAAGGCAAGCTCCAACCTGAGATTATAACGTTTCGTATATCATCCAACCCCCCAGCTGTCATCCTTTCTGGGAGATTCTGGGGACATCTAGCCAGGGCCCTTGACATATCGAAAGCCTATGATAAGATGTAGCACGAGGGTCTGATCTCTAAGCTTCCCTCTTTTGGCTTTCCTCCCTCGCTCCGTTCTTTCATGCCTGGCTCTCTCTCTCTCTCTCCCCCTCTCTCCCTCCCTCCCTCCCCGGCCGGTCTGTCTCCATAATTGTTGAGGGAACCAACCTTGCCCTCTATCCCTACTTATGACGGCGTCCCTCAGGATTCTGTCTTGCATCCTACACACTTCCTCGTTTGTATTTTTTTTTTCCTGTTTTTTCTATCAACGAGATCCTTTCTCCAACAAATAACAGACACACTGATTACTCAGCACTGCATTCTTCTACTTTTTTTTTCAAGTCCACTCCATCTTCTCTAGCTTGACCCACATTTCGTCCCCCCTGCAGGCGTCTCTATGAACTCATATTTGAGGCGGATTTCTCAGTGGAACAAACCACAACAAACATATTTCGATCTGATGAGTCCAGTTTCTTCCTGTGTGTCTTATTAAATCCCCCATATCCTTCAATGTCTCCCTTACCGCTTGAATAATTCTCACAGTCAACACAATACACATACTTTGTATCACTCCAACATCTATTATGTCTTGTAGACCCAACATTACACACAGAGATAAGTCTTCTAAGAAACTGGAAGTCCTGTTAAGAAGTCGCAAATTCTTTTCTTACAGACAATCATTCCAGTTATTCAAAAGTACTGAGTCTCGTCCCAGTATGGCGAACTCTTCTCGCATCTGGGGAGGTTTCAAATCTACATACATTGCAAGAGCTGAGTCCGAAGCGACCCGACTTATCAACGCCTCCTATCTGACCTCCGAACTTGACCCACTTGCTCCGCGCCCCAGTGCTGGTTCTCTTTCCCTCCTTTATGCGCATCATTTCGGTTTCCGTGTCCCCGAAAACTGGCTGCCTGCAGACGTCCTTCCACCATACAGACACATCACAAACTACTCGATAACCGACCACGTCACTTGATTACTGTGTGCCCGTTGGCAACGGATGGGTGGGACGTTGTCATATCTGTTTCTTTCCTTCTAAGACTTAGCTTTGGAGTTCTCTGTGTTCTCGTGTCTTCCTCAACACTTAGAACCCTTGTATTTTCTTTCTTTTTCTACTTTAGCATTCTATGTTTCACATACAGCCAGACCCCGACGACTTTCGTCCTGAACTGAATCGAACCTACGACGTAAAAAAGTGAAATTAGTTGTAATCAAAAACTATTCAATCCATCAACAATTCGCTTTTACTAGGGAATCTCACGTAAACCACACCATCGCTCGCTCCATCCTCCCAAGATGCATATCAAACAGGATCAAGCCCAGTTTCATCATCGTCTTTGCTACCCACAGGGGTCTACAGGATCGTCCAGAATCTTGACCACAAACAAGTAGACGGACCTCAAGGAAGGGGGGAAAAAAAAATAAAAAAAAAACCTGCCTGGGTTGACTCTCGACAAGATCAACTGGACGATTTCATTAGAGAGGCCACGAGGAAGCCACAACCTTCACACTTTCACAACACTTGTGACGCCACTCTATCACAACGTCTGTGACGTCAGTCTTTCACAACGCTTGTAACCGTATATGTTCGACAGCGAAAGACTGGGAGGAGGAGGGAGGCACTGGTGGATTTTCCGGTTATAAGGAAAAGAGAGAAAAAAAGAGAGAGGTGTGTGTGTGTGTGTGTGTGTGTGAGTGTGTGTGGGTCGGGAGAGTCAGCTTGTAGAGGACCTGAGTAAGCGTTATGACGATACATTAAACTGACAGAACAACTTTATATATAGTCCAGGAAAATCGTCCATCGGGAGGGACGACTCTTTTTTTTTTCCCCCCCCTGCAGTTGAGGCAACGAGTCAACACACAGGACCACATGATATTACTATAACGAGGGGGAAGAGCGAAGATACAGGTTCGTCGCGGTGCGTCTGGCTTGAGACAAACTTGTCATCCCTCGGGATGTGTCAACCGTACAAGACAATATTCTTCAGTTCTGACAAATCATACTTTTGGGTGTTCAGGTCAACCTTCAACCTCCAAGAGTATAGCTTCTCTGATCCCTAAAGCCAAGTGCGAGCCTCTGGGACAACCGCCTCTGGTCCTCATCAAGTCGAGTGTCCAGCTCCTGTTCAACTTAATCTCATCCTGAGATGTTTTGACGGCCAATGCAGCCTCCTGTCATGTCCAACTGTTCCTTTATCTCTATCACATTTTCTGTTGTGATCACTTACGTCCTGACGGAGCTCAACAACACGATGCGTCCTCCCTTGGTCGTTTTCCTCCAGTTCGGATGAATGAGGCACACTTCTAATTAGGGACAAGATGATTAAGAGATTAATGGGCTGTTTATAAAGTCAAGGGGGAGGAGATGGTGAGTGTACTTGTAAGACGATGTGAGACGCTTCCCAAAGTGTGGTTCACATGCGGATTCCGGGCCCTGGGAGACCTGCTGGTGACTCTAGGCCCTGGGAGACCTACTGCTGACTCCGGGCCCTGGGAGACCTACTGCTGACTCCGGGCCCTGGGAGACCTACTGCTGACTCCGGGCCCTGGGAGACCTACGGCTGACTCCGGGCCCTGGGAGACCTACTGCTGACTCCGGGCCCTGGGAGACCTTCTGCTGACTCCGGGCTCTGGGAGACCTGCTGGTGACTCCGGGCCCTGGGAGACCTGCTGGTGACTCCGGGCCCTGGGAGACCTACTGCTGACTCCGGGCCCTGGGAGACCTACTGCTGACTCCGGGCCCTGGGAGACCTTCTGCTGACTCCGGGCCCTGGGAGACCTACTGCTGACTCCGGGCCCTGGGAGACCTACTGCTGACTCCGGGCTCTGAGAGACCCATTTCTAACTCCGTGCCCTGGGAGACCTACTGCTGACTCTGGGCCCTGGTAGACCTTACTGGTGACCCTGAACCTTGAAGAACCTGCTACCTGGCTCTCTGTACGGTTGAGGGAGCTACAGCCCTGATTGGCACGTCCCACCTACCTGTCCTCTGCCGTGTGTCTCCCTCTGACGTGCAGGAATTTCAGCAAAATAAAACAGGGAGTAACTGTGGGTGAGGCGACTCCACCATCCGCTCCTACCCCTAAAACTAAATCGGCCACAGGTAATGCCAACCCAAACAGTATTCACTGTTCCTTGTCTTCATAAGACATAAACACCGTTACGCAAAATACGCCAGTGACAGCATATCTAAAGACTAGTAAAAAAAAAAAAAAACACTGCATTTTATAGGATCTGAAAAACCCTGATTTTTTTTACAGGACCTGAAAAAAACTAAATCGAATTCAAGCAGACATTATCACTTGCAGTATCAATCAAAAACTGATTTTCTTTTTCTTCTTTTGATCTTTTACAAACGAAGGAATTTTCGTAACGGATGGTTACGTCAGCTAGGACAGACCTACTATGTTTGGTGTTCTATAGATCCTAATCTTACATATATCTGTCTGTTTTAAAAGGTGTTCAATTCAGAGTCTCTGGATGGGTTAATTCTGAGCACGTCCGTTCACGTTGTAATGTGTTACTGATTTAATATCTAGTTCTGACACCATACGTGGTAGAGGATTTGTTCAACATGCATGCTTTGTTGTTTACAATAACACGAGTGTATAATTCTAATGAAAAATGGATTTTTAGATTTAAATATCGCCTTGGGCATGGCGGTACGAGCCTTGGGCATGGCGGTACGAGCCTTGGGCATGGCGGTACGAGCCTTGAGCACGACGGTACGAGCCTTGGGCACGACGGTACGAGCCTTGGGCACGGCGGTACGAGCCTTGGGCACGACGGTACGAGCCTTGGGCACGACGGTACGAGCCTTGGGCACGGCGGTACGAGCCTTGGGCACGACGGTACGAGCCTTGGGCACGGCGGTACGAGCCTTGGGCACGACGGTACGAGCCTTGGGCACGGCGGTATGAGCCTTGGGCACGGCGGTACGAGCCTTGGGCACGGCGGTACGAGCCTTGGGCACGGCGGTATGAGCCTTGGGCACGGCGGTACGAGCCTTGGGCACGACGGTACGAGCCTTGGGCACGACGGTACGAGCCTTGGGCACGACGGTACAGCTCCTCGAGCACGGCGGTGTGCGACTCTTAAGCACGACCCAACGTTGGCCTTTCGAACCACCGCATCCAAAGGGTCGTGAGGTCGTCCTCGAGGGTCGCGTAACGTCCCTCTCAAACAGCCGAGGGTACAAGAGGCTCGGCTCGCCACAGTATAACTCTGTACCTGTGACACAACACTACAGCAGGCAGCTCGCTTCTGGTTTCATGGAGAACACTGACAAATTTGGCTCTCTCTCTCTCTCTCTCTCTCTCTCTCTCTCTCTCTCTCTCTCTCTCTCTCTCTCTCTCTCTCTCCCACTGAATTATTCCACCAGCACACTGTATCAGGAGGGCCATTAGGCATTCAGCACTGGTCTCATACGACGCCTCTTTAAAAAGTGATACACCACATCCGAGGAGTAAACACGGGGTACAACACACAACGTGACCACACTTCTCCTATTTCCTAACAGCTAAGATCTGAACAAAAGCCTTTTTTTTCCTACAAAAGCGCAAGTTTTCCACATTTTCTTTTTTTCCCCCAAAAAAAAAAAATTCGTCAAATATTTTTCCTCTCTTGCCTCCATTTTCTTTTCTATGGTTTACTCAAGGTCTGCTGGCCTACATGAGGTCCTTTCGTCTGTGATCGGAGCCTCGGGCTTAAGGAAGAATAACAGAAAGTCTCCCTCAGAGATACCATGCGTCTACACGACACCGTAACTGTTCGACCAGCCAGCACCGCAATGTGGATGGTGTAATGTTCGACCAGCCACCACCGCAATGCGGATGGTGTAAGTGGTCGACCAGCCAGCACCGTAACATGTGGATGGTGTAACTGGTCGACCAGCCACCACCGTAACATGTGGATGGTGTAACTGGTCGACCAGCCACCACCGTAACATGTGGATGGTGTAACTGGTCGACCAGCCAGCACCGTAACATGCGGATGGTGTAACTGGTCGACCAGCCAGCACCGTAACATGCGGATGGTGTAACTGGTCGACCAGCCAGCACCGTAACAGGCGGATGGTGTAACTGGTCGACCTACTTCCACCCCAAGAAATTGCGCCCCACCAAGATGGAATGCAGTCTGTGACGTAAATGTAATGCAAATTGGGCCGACTTTTTATTATTCTAAAGGTCTGCGACCATTCTGGAGGGAATGCAAAAGTCTGTCTATGAATAAAGAGGGTTAACCTCGTACCACTGCGCACTGGGAAGTACGCCTGGCATTATTCCATCGGATCCGCCACAGAAATACACACGTATAATCACCTTTTCCTCTGCAGTTATTGTCTGGGCCAGGTAGAATCCAAGGCTGGGCGGGCATCCAATAACTTCCTCAAGGGTGAAGGCACGTGCACAGGCAGCCAGTAATGTGGCATGGCTATGGAGGAAATACTATGAGAACGTTTAGCCTATAGACTCAAATGAAATATAGATATTTTCCTTCTATTTTGAGACATTATTATTAGCCAGCCGGCGACCGCAGATGACCCGCTTAAAGAGCATTTAACCTGTGAGGTACAGGGGAGGATGAACACCCCAGACAACGCCTGTTTATGTGAGGTAACAACTGACATGGGGGGGCTATCGGTGAGGGGCCACATCCCCGGTCACGGACACTCTCTGGGGATACTCGGGCAGAGCTACGAGGTGTTGGCTGGCTGGCTAAGCCTATCGCAGATGGTCGTGTTTTACCCACAACCCCAGGTTGGTGCCCATTAATCCACCAACCACGGGAGGGAAGGGGAACTGGGTTAGCTGCGCGCCGTCAGCCTGCGCCGAGGATCGAACCCTGTGCAGAGTAACGGAGGCTAAGCATGACACCTGCTTTGGCGACTTCTCATATCATCCCTCTAAGACACTTGTCTTACACCTGCCCTAGACTTGGAATCATCCTAACCTCCCTAATACAGCGCAACCGGACGACCCATCCTCTTACCTTATCATACACCCGCCCTAGCCTCCATCATACACCTGACACAGACAAGTAAAGCACTCCTACATTCCTCACCTCCTTCTGTCCCATCTTTCAGTACTGCATCAAGCGAACGTTTCCTCACCGAGGACGTCTTCCTTATGTATGGCGGTCGGTCTGTACACCTAAGAAGTGAAAGGCGCCACCTGCGTCCTGGACACCTACAGATTTACGGGGGCAGCTCCAGGGGCTGCTTTTGGTAAGGCCTAGACTGGAACGCGCTCCACTCCCTCCTCCTCCTCCTACTCTCTCTCCCCGCCGCTGGGATGCTGTGGGGTCCTGATGCATACCAGCGGCCGATGATCTTGCAGGATTAACTTCATACCTCTAGATTACTGTCTCTAGATGATTCGAAAATGGGTTTCTCTGGAGAACAGGGACTTAAATAGGTTAGGTGAGCCAGTATTTTGATACGGGTATCCCCTGGCACCCCATTGATTCATGTATTAAATCTACCGCTTCCGATCCTACAATGATTTCACTAAGTTTTACAGATCACACGGGCAACAGCAGGAGGTTTGGTGTTATGATTACTAGCTACGGAAAAACTGTGGCTCAACCAAGAGCAAAGATCTATCAGCATCTGGCTCGATTTACCTGAAAAAAAAAGAGGGAAAAACCGGATACTAAATAATGAACGCTGAAAAGCGTCACGTTATAATTCAGAGACACTTTCAAATAGAATGTCTTAAATACTTGCTTAGAAAAGAAGACAAATGCGTTTATCTCGAAACACCCAACGGCATGGTCTCTCATCCTTCAGGCTAGTATGGGAGGGACACAGTACTTCTACCCCACGCCCTCCCTAGGATACAGGAGAGGACGCCGTACTTCTACCCCACGCCCTCCCTAGGATACAGGAGAGGACGCCGTACTTCTACCCCACGCCCTCCGTAGGATACAGGAGGGACGCCGTACTTCTACCCCACGCCCTCCCTTCTCTCCCTAGATATAGGAGGGACGCCGTACGTGTTCCCCTACACTCTTGGGGTATAGGAGGGACGCGACACTTCTTCCCACCTCCCGCCCAATTCCCTCCCCTGACATAGGAGGGACGCGGTACTTCTAACCCCCCAGTCTCCCCGGACGCAGAAGGGACACGGTACTTCTGGTACAACAACTTGCACGGTGTACGTGAGGGAGTGAGGGAGGAAGGTGTTGTTTGCAGTCACCATGGCGCCTGGTACCACTCGTCAGGCAGGGTCTTATGTGTCCTAACGTCCACCACTGACGTAGTGAACACTGTGAGGGTAAGAGTCTGGAGGACAGTCTCCCTGAGACACGTTACCCCAGAAGGCGAAATAGCTCTGTTTATGACCCCAGTTGACGAATGCGCGCGTCCATCAAAAACTCATAAAGCCCTTGCTGGACGATTCACAACAACTGTCAACTTGATGCTTTTGGTTTTGCCTCGAGATGCGAATAGTCCCAGCATGAGAGAGTAGACACATTTAGAGAAATGACAATAACTTGGCTAAGTTGTGTATAACCTTTAAATCTGAATTCTTGATGAAGCCAAGGCAGTTCTGGCCATGTACAGAGGAGGACAGTCTCCTGAGCAACGCCTCCCTGCTGGTGTTACGGGTTGTCTGCGCTGGTGAACTACACCGCCAGGTACAGCAGGTCCTGCAAGAAGTCATCGTTAAAGAGTGCTCATCTTCACATCAACTGAGGTAAATCCGTCCCTCCGCACCTTATAAGCGCTGGAAGAAATGTTACTTGTTCAAATCTCGGATGGCAACTACTCTCTTCTTTCGTCCTAGGTCTCGCCCAGCAACATATAAAGAATCGTAGAGGAGGGATATAAAGAGTGAGGATGGGCTATTTGAAGATAAGGGACCGTGCCAGACTAAGGTTCGGTGAGTCTTTCAAAAGGTGACGAGGGGACGTTTGAAGACAAGGGCCCTTGGCCTGGCTAAGGCCAGGCGAATCTCAATAACAAAGGACTCCTGGAGTCAGTACTGAAGACTCGTGGAGTCAGCATTGAAGACTCGTGGAGTCAGCACTGAAGACAGTAGTCAGGTACCAAACACAACGTTTAACCCTCCTCCGTGTGTCCCCCATTCACCTGCAGATCCCCCAGGTCTTCATGGAGTCTTGAGGGCCTCAGGTAGTGAAACGCTCAGCGGTCCTAGGAACCCTAGGACAGGAGAGTGGCAAGGCCTCCATCACAGCGGACGACCTCCACCCAGCACTCCCGTAGCTTCTAACTTGCCCGCCTCAACACGTCACAAGATTCAGGTGTCAATCCTCAGTGCTTCGAGAGCAAGCAACATCTGGCGTTGTCATGACTCGTGTCTTGACACTACTAGCCCCTTGAACATGACGCTTGGATGGTGGCCTTTGTAAGGTATACGCAGCAGTTAGGTAGAGTGAGTGTGTATGCAAACCAGGCCCGTGATGTGTGGCTTCCTAACGCCACCTCAAATACGGCGGGAGAAACAATTGCGGAACAAGACGACTAAAAAGTCTACAAAGGGTGATCATCAAATGTAAGCCAGCCGCCACATCCTCATATGTAAACTGCCGAAGATACCTCTGCCGCCACAACACACACACACACACACACACACACACACACACACACAAATCGTTCCAAATGTAAAGATGTTTTCAAGTGATCTTCGATTTTCCCGCCTCTAGTTTTGAGAGACTTAAAACCGGATATACAGACGAGAAATACAAGTATGTACAAAACACGTGTGTTTTGTACATACTTTGTACAAAACACAGGCCCACACTGCCCGCCCTCCTGCACATTCTCAGCTGGTCATGTTCTGTACAACTACACATTCCCAGTTCGATACAACTACACATTCCCAGTTCGATACAACTACACATTCCCAGTTCGGTAACTTCTATGAAGACTGCCGCGTTTCTCCCCAAGTACAGACATCGTCAATAAGTACCTCGTACTTCACTAAGATAATTCAAAGTTATTCTTTCCTTTTTTTCCACAAATGAGAGAAGCAAATAAATAACAAAAAAAATATATGAATACAGAAATCAATTAATAAACTGGGAAAGATATGTCATTGGCTGAAACAATAGAAATCGATTTCCAGGTAATGGCATCTGGTTATGCAAGGCGGGGGAAACTCAGACAGGCCATCAGAATGAATCAGCAGTAAAAGAAAAAAAAAGAAAACGAAATGAAAAAAAAAGAAAAAAGAAAACGAAATGAAAAAGAAAAGAAAACGAAATGTTGAAAAAAGAAGAGAACACGAAATGTTGAAAAAAGAAAAGAAAACGAAATGTTGAAAAAAGAAAAAAGAAAACGAAATGTTGAAAAAAAGAGAAAAGAAAACGAAATGTTGAAAAAAAGAAAAGAAAACGAAATGTTGAGAATTAACGAACCTGCAGCTTCCATGCAAAATGTCATTTCTCTCGACCATCGTCCTCATCCGGCCATCTCCCTGAACAATATCAGTCCGAAATTTTATGACGGGAACATGACATTGAAACTTGGCTTGTGTGACCTTCAACACATCAACAGAACTTTAGTAGTATTGAAGAATGTGTGTGTGTGTGTGTGTGTGTGTGTGTGTGTGTGTGTGTGATTACCTGTTACGTGGGGGGGGGGGGTCCCTATTTTTGTATGTAGGAGAGGAGTTTTCCAAATGTGGACCCTATGTCTTAACTTTACTACCATAAAAATTCTTGTAAGTTCAGCAGTGTTTCGCCCTTACTATTTCTACACTTAACATACCTCCAACTTCACTACATAAATCTGAGTATATCTCCACATCTTCTCTGATTTTTCCCTTGGCTTAATTTCTTCTTTGTGTCCTCCAGCAAATCGGTGTCTCTCTTACGTTGAGAGAAATGTCCTCCGGCACATCGATGTCTCGCTACAAAGAAAGAAAATATAAAAAGAAAGAAATCTGTTCGTTTCTCGACATTATCCACTCGACTGAAGAACTTGAAAGAAAGATACATTCATGTCTCCCCAGTGTCCTTGTGTCTGTTGACGTGGGGCAGGCATGCCACTATTGGCTGGCCACCAACGTTTCCCAGCTGTGCCACACTTCCCTCACTTTGACTCTCAAATGTTCTTTCCGTCTTCGCCTGAGCTTCTTCAACAAATCAGTAAGTATCGTCCGGGAAGGTGGCGAAATTGACGATGCATGCTCCCTAACTCAGGTATATCATATGCTATGAATATTCACTGAATATCTTACCATGCACTTAAAACTGGTTCTGACGAGAGGAGAATACAGTTCACCTCCTCAACAACCCACTCAGTGTTGTACTCTGGTGACAGATGGGGTACTAAGGCAATCCTCAAGCTCCCGTCACTGGTAGACTCCTGTCATTTGTCTCCTGCGAGATGACAGTCATTTCCTGGCCACACTTCACGGTGTCTCTGTCTTCGTCGCTCAATAGTTAGTTAAGGCGAGATTTATGGACCAAACATGCAACTAGTGATGGAGGCTCTACATACCACGGCCGCAATCCCAAAAGGACTTCGCAGGACTTCAGACAGACATACCTGGCGTCGTCCAAAATGTACTTTCAGCTTGGAATCGCGTCCTTCAGGCAAGTCATATCCGTAGATCAGATACAGTGTCGGTCCTAAGAGTGTGCCCTGCGGCACACAACAGATTACTTTCACCCAGTTTGGACTGGTACCTGAATTTACGTCCTTTGTTCCCTTCCGTTGGTGTGTGCGTGTGTGTGTGTGTGTGTGTGTGTGTGTGTGTGTGTGTGTGTGTGTGTGTGTGTGTGCTAAACGCCTTGTAGTCTGTCTCTGCAAGTGCATGAGCATCTGGAGGAGAACTGAGAAACCCTCGGAGGACATGAGCGATGACCATATTGGCTGGTGTGGCAGCCAGGTGCCAAAAGAGCTCTTCCACACCCACACTCACAGCGCCAAACACACTGGCACCTTCTGGATCTTTCCTGAGTGGCAACGCCTTAAAAAAAAAAAAAAAAAGGCATCACAGATATTCAGACAGACTGAAAGTTACGCACAGGATTTGCCTTTGAGAAAAAATGAAATGAATCACCATTTATACACATAAGATTAAGGTTGTTCTATGTTTAATGAGGCTTCTTCCCACTTAGCAAGGCAGCAATTATCGACCAACGGCCTCGTTGGCAAACTACCACTCTTCAGGTGTCGTGCATATAGTAACGAAGCCAGCGCCTCCCATCCAAAGCCAAACCTCAAGACTATTCCATTGTTTGCCTTCCTGCGACCACCTCATATGCCCGGTTCACTCCACTGCCAACCAGCACGTCGCCCCCCCTCCCACAGACACACACACACACACACACACACCTTTTCGATCCAGTTCACTGTGTCTCCTCCTCATCTCTCACCCTTCTGGGTTCTCGGGCCCCGGTACCCCACAAGCCTCCTTCGCTGCCTCCATCGACCGCATCCTCGACCAAAGAGCAAACGAACTTCTCGCCCACTTTTTTTTACACAAGTATTTCAAGACGACATCATACACTGGTAAACAAATAATTCTCAGGACAGGGAAAAGAGCACAACACTCGTACTTACGTGAGCATAAAATGAGCCATTAATTTTTTACAAGCAGGAAATACAAATGTATGTAGATAAGGCTTCAGGTCGGGTTATAACGTGTAGAAAGCCCCTTTCGACGGAGGAGATAAGACATGAAGGAGAGAGAGAGAGCTTCACAATATGGTCAGTTCGTCAGGGACCAACACCTCCCGCCTCTCTAGCAATATATATATATATATATATATATATATATATATATATATATATATATATATATATATATATATATATATATATATATATATATTCCTATGAATCCACGGGGAAAATGAAACTCGATAAGTTCCCAAGTGCACTTTCGTGTAATAATCACATCATCAGGGGAGACACAAGAGAGAAATAAAAGTCAGTTGATATACATCGAAGAGACGAAGCTAGGACGCCATCTGGTAAACATGTGATTCATATATATATATATATATATATATATATATATATATATATATATATATATATATATATATATTATGAACCGATGTTAAGACCTATTCCCTTGTATGGATCGAAGCCATGATCTCTTGACAAGGGAAAGAGAAGAGCACACAATGGACGCAGTGAATATAAGCTTTCGAATAATCGCGTTGAAGCCAGAAAGAATAGAACAACAGAGAGAGAGAAAAAAAAAATTGGAGAGAATGTGGGAGTTAAAATCTTTAGCTGGGAGAATAGAAAGCTGTTAGACGAGATGGGAGGGACATGTGCTGAAGGAATGGACGCCAACAGAACGACTGGGAGACTTTGGAGAAGATACAAAAGGACTGCGCCCAGGTGACCCCACACAGAGAGACAGACTTGGTCGTCAACGTCCACTGGACGAACTCGTACGACACACGCTTTGCAGAAGACGCTTGGCGATCCTGTCCTCAGTCAGTCATTCATTATGTCAACTCCATCATCGAACTCGTGTCTACGTACTGAACAGTGTGTAAAGTGGATTACAAGCTTTGGCGCACCGGCAACCCGCTCCGTGATGGCAGACCAGCCCGTGATAGGCCAGATATACGCACGCTAGGACCAAGAAACATCATCGTCTCTCTCTCTCTAAACTATCATTCAAGAGATGAAATGAGAGAGAGAGAGAGAGAGAGAGAGAGAGAGAGAGAGAGAGAGAGAGAGAGAGAGAGAGAGAGAGAGATCCAAGATTTCCTTTTTTCTTTTTTTAAAGACACGGGTCCGATGGACGCCAGTCCCTTCTTCCCCCACCTCCAGTCACCCTCCTCCTCCTCCTCCTCACACTAGTCAATCGGGACCCCCCCACCTCAAGCACTCCTCCCTCCCCACACTGGTCAGCACCCCCACCTGCACATTCGTCCTCCTCTTCCTCACTCCTGACAGTGCGCACCTCGGACTGTTGTGTAGAAAGATCATCTCCGAAATCCTTTATCGCAAAACTTATCCAGAACAAATCATCAACACATCATATGACCCTGGGCACACCTGCTCCCTCCCCTCATTTTTTTCATCAAGTCCCAACATCTGTAAGGCAGACGACACCACACACCAGCACAACACATGTGGCACCAGCAGGTACTGGCAAGGTCGTTCACTGGTGCTTGATACAGCCGCTGTCACAGCTGTACTGCCGTAATGCTGCTGCTGCTGGACACACACACACACACTGACACCTACTGCCTCACACTCGCACACTTCTTGTGTCCCCCGCCAGACAGTGATTTGCGGTGGCGTTCATTAATGCTGGCAAACAAGCTGATAACTACGTGAGTGGGCGGAGTGTGCGTCTCTGATTTCGATGAACGCTGCGATGGTGCATCTCACTGACGAAACTGACGCAATATCATCTTTTATCTTCTAGTCTTACTAACCATGGATGTCACATCATTAACTGTCTCAGCAGGATATCAGGAGAAAAATGTTCAAGTAGTTGCATCAGGATTCAACAGAATAAATCACTTGCCAGACGTGGTAAACACGTAAGAAAACTCAAGTATGAACACCTGCAGACCATTGCCAGCCAGTAAGAGCTGGTAATCTTTAATGTATCTTAAATGATCAAGACGCAAACTTAAATGTTTTAAACCACTGTAACTTCAAGAAAAAAAAAATCATTTTCATAAAATTTTAAGTGACTTTTAAAGGAGGAAAAAATCCACATGATGTTATCCATATGAAGGAAAATCCCTCGCATCTATAATCGATCTCAAGGACTCAGTAACACGGGGGATCCACACATTAAAGCAAAGGTCAAATGCTCACAAAACGGGAAGAGGAGGTATAGCCTTCAATGGAGAGGATACGGTGGTGTCGCGTCTGACACATCAAGACACTCCCAACACTGGCAAGTCCACAGGACTCAAAAAAAAAAAAAAAAAAAGTCTAATCAATGAGGAAATTCTCCACAGATTCTGAACATCAGGGAGTTCTAAAATTGAGACTTATGTGTATTGAGAAAATGATCAATACAGAGGAAAGGTAATACTGTGATACAGGCTATCGTGTGTGCAGATGGGACGACCCGCTCTTTGGACAGCAGGAAGACACAGCATCATATGCGGTCAGATGTACCGCACATGCGTAAATCAAGATGGTCTCCTGTCACCCAGTGTGTGTGTGTGTGTGTGTGAACCTGACCAACCACTGGAGAAGCACACGTGCACCCCACGTTGACCACCTGTCACCCACTCTCTTAACCTAACCTAACCACTGGAGAAGCACACGTGCACCCCACGATGGCCACCTGTCACCCACTGTCTTAACCTAACCTAACCACTAGGAGAACCATACGTCCCCTAGGGTGGTCATCCGTCGCCCACTGCGTGAACCATATCACCACTGGCAAACCACTAACACACCGCCGGGACTCAGTCACTACAGTTACTACTTCTAATCCCTCGAGTGACCGAAGTGCCCAGCGGAGCAGAGGAGGTTAACACAAAGGTGTCGTCGGAGACCAGCGTATGGACGACAGGTGACGGGAAGGCAACGGACGCACTCTCTCTCTCTCTCTCTCTCTCTCTCTCTCTCTCTCTCTCTCTCTCTCTCTCTCTCTCTCTCTCTCTCTCTCCTGCTGCTGCAGCTCGGGGACAGACAGCTGAGCTTCGCGTCACGCTGCTTGTGTTGCTGTTTCTGGTGCTGCAGTCGATGGTTCCTCCTGGTTATTCGGGGCACGGAGCTTTCTCCGGTCCACTCTGCATCGTCATCCACCACTCACCTTGGCCCCGAGCACACAACTGGCGCCACGTTACTTCCTCCATGCACACGCGTCTGCTGTGGCTTCTGCTGGCGCTGCTGCTGGCGCTGTCCAAGTCCTACCTCCGCCCCAGGTTGTCCAAACTGCCCTCATGGTTGGTTGGTTTGTTTGTTTTTCTCCTACGGCTGCCGTGGTATCCACATTTTTGGCCATCCACGGCCTTCAGTACCTGGCACTTTCCTCACGCTGGTGCTCAAACCAATGCTGTGTTGCGCACTCTGCCACTTCGCGGTGCTCCGTCGTTGCCCAATTGCTCTTACTCTCGCCACCGATGCTCACACTGCTATCATGGTGCTCACACACACACACACACACACACACACTGTTCTCGTGACGCTCATACTGTGATCATGGTGCTCACACTGTGATCATGGTGCTCACACATAACACTGTTCTCATGACGCTCACACTGTGATCATGGTGCTCACACACACACACACTGTTCTCATGACGCTCACACTGTGATCATGGTGCTCACAGCCCACTGCCATGGCCTTCAAATGATGCTTAACCTTAATATAATTCTTCTTGGTCACTTTCACCACACGGTAATGCCAAGAAAGAAAGAAAATAAGTGACAGGATTTTCGTGTGTATTACTTTCTGGTGAGGTAAAGACAAGAGAAATAAAAAAAACCCTCGAAAACGACGGCTCACACAGACTGGTGGCTTACGGTACAAGGGAAGAGGAGAAGGGCTCAGGTTTACGGTACAAGGGAGGTGGGGGATGGGGGTTCAAGCTTACGGTACAAGGGAGGAAGGGGGGGTTCAAGCTTACGGTACAAGGGAGGAAGGGGGGCGGGGTTCAAGCTTTTAGTACAATGGAGGGTGGCTCAAGCTTACGGTACAAGGTAGGAGGGGGGGTTTTCAAGCTTACAGTACAATGGAGGGGGGCTTAAGCTTACGGCACAAGGTAGGAGGAAGGGGGGGGTTGAGTTCAAGCTTACGGCACAAGGGGGAGGGTTCAAGCTTAGCTTGCGGCACAAGGGTAGAGGGTTCAAGCTTACGGCACAAGGTTAGAGTAGAGAGGAGGAGGGTTCAGGACAGGAGGGAGGACCTGCCAGCCCCCGGGCCCTCCTTGCCCTATATAATACTACCCATCCCCCCCCCCCACCACTAGTGGGATATCCCTCAACATTTGGGACACACCTTCCATCCCATGGAACGCACACACGCACGCACACACGCACTACCTGAGGCACAACGCCTGCCACCACCTGCAGGCCATCCTCACCAGCTGGGACTCCATCCCAACCACCTGGGACACATCCTCCAACCCCTGGGCCACAATTCCTACCAGCTGGGACACGCATCCACCACTCGGGACACGATTCCCACCACCTGAAAGACACCACTACTGGCTGGAACTCGCTCACTCGCTCGCCGTCCCCCCCATCTCACTCGCTGGGACACACCCTCCCCTCTCCACCCCAGCGACCACACCCGCGGCATGTGGACCAACTTTCTCTTCTTTAGACCTTCAAGAGCGTTTCCTGCCTCAGACCTTGCGGCCCGCTATCCTCCCTCCCGGTACTTCCTCTATCCCTCCCTCTCTCTCTCCCTCTCGATACTTCCTCCATCCCTCTTCTACTCCTCCTTCCACACCATTTCCTCATCCTTAAATCCCTCATCCTCTTACTACATCCTATCTACTCTCTGCCCTTACTCCCTCTTCACCCTCTTTATCATTCCATCAATATATATATATATATATATATATATATATATATATATATATATATATATATATATATATATATATATCTGGGGATAAGGGAGAAGGAACACTTCCCACGTATTCCCTGCGTGTCGTGGAAGGCGACTAAAAGGGGAGGGAGCGGGGGGCTGGAAAATCTCCCTTTCAGTTTTCACTTTTCCTAAAGAACGAACAGAGAAGGGGGCCACGTGAGAATATTACCTCTAAGGCTCAGTCCTCTCTTCTTAACACTAGCTCGCTAACGCGGAAAATGGCGAATATGTATGATATATATATATATATATATATATATATATATATATATATATATATATATATATATATATATATATATATATATATATATATATATATATATATATATATATATATTCTGCAACTTGGGTATCATAGGATAACCACACAATTCATTTACACCTCCTTACCCGTAGATTCCCAGACAAAACAGCTAAGTTAATTTTACCTTGAACACAAAGGCGTCAACCATGCTAGACCAGACTAGTGCACGTGAGGATGGCCCACACGTCAGCGGTAAGGGCTCCCTACATGCGAGGATCTTCCCACTTACTGTCCTAAAACCCTTCATTTGCACGCTCGTCTTGACCCAAATGCTCTGCGCACTGGTAAAGCGTAGCCCATCATCGCCTTGCCCAATCTGTCCACTCTGGTGCACACCACTGTGTCTGCGCCAGACGTAGGGGCCCATCGGTACGTCCTTGGCTCCTGGCTCTTCGGATCTCCCAGGGACAAGAGATCAGGCAGCTTTCTATTTCAGAGCCTCGGCATGGCTTTCCAGTGAGGGAATGGAGCTGAAGTATCGGCTCTTACGTCTTTTCTCAGAGGAAATGGAGAATATAACTGAATATAACCCTGTTCTTTTACGACTTTTAATAATATGTACCTTTTTTTTCAAATCTACTTCGTAAATAGGAAAGGGAGAGGGATGGAAAGATGCTATTGACCCAAAGTCAAGTCTCACTTAAGACACCCCCGTCATATGTCCCTTAACCTTACGCCATCTTCCGTAGTTAGACAATTGTAACAGAAATGAACAAATCCGAACGTGGAGAGAGTAAATGAGAAGCCAAGGCCAGATGGGAACATCAACACGACCGGGTCTGAATGCTGAAATCTTAACAACGACAACGAAAGAAAGAAAGAAAGAAAGAACGAAAGAAATGGTTACATTCTACCCGGCGAGGAACTTTAAAGGAATCACCAGAGAGTCAAGTTACCTCAGTATCTTTACAGACGCATCATAAAGACATTCGCGGGGGAAGACAGACTTCGAAATTCTGACCGCAGTAATGTCTTAAGTCGCTCATAAATGACAGGTTCCTCGCACACGATAACTCAGGTCCTAAATTAGTCTAAATATCTTGCCAATCATATCAGTCCCATCGGCAGGGAGCTTCTAAAATATATATTTACTGTAAATAATGTAAAACGATCCTCTGATGATGACCTTCCTGGGCAAAAACGTTAATAATAAGAGGCTGGACGCCGACTGATCAGAGAAGAGAAGTGTCCGGTACGGTACCATCTGAAGATTCCAGAATCGGTATAATGACAGTCTGGTCCAATATACCGAATATCCTGGCAGTCTGGCCCAACATACCGAATATCCTGGCAGTCTGGTCCAACATACCGAATATCCTGGCAGTCTGGTCCAACATACCGAATATCCTGGCAGTCTGGCCCAACATACCGAATATCCTGGCAGTCTGGCCCAACATACCGAATATCCTGGCAGTCTGGTCCAACATACCGAATATCCTGGCAGTCTGGTCCATCATACCGAATATCCTGGCAGTCTGGTCCAACATACCGAATATCCTGGCAGTCTGGCCCAACATACCGAATATCCTGGCAGTCTGGCCCAACATACCGAATATCCTGGCAGTCTGGCCCATCATACTAAATATCCTGGCAGTATGGCCGATCATAATGAATATCCTTGGAGTCTTCTCCCATCACAGCGAGTGTCATGACAGCCTGACCCATCACCGTGAGAGTCCGTCCTTGCAGTCTGACCCATCATGTCTTCCCACTTGGCTACGGACCATCAACCAACATTTCTGATCGACATGAGGAATGAGCGCCGCGCCCCCCACCCTTCCTTCACCCGTCCTTGGACCGTACGTACGTACACATCTACCCACGAAGCAGCGACGACGACGAACACGCATGCCATAACTAAACACTCGTGTCAGATCGACTGACAAACAACCTCGGGACACAAGGGCAAAGGGTAGTGCCCGAGTTGAGACTTATGAACAAACCCCCCCCCCCCCCCCACACACAGTTGAGTGGCAAGGATAAAAGATTGTGTTTACTTTTAAAGCTCCTTATTTAGCGGTGGACAAGGTCTCCTCTGTTCCCCTTGTCTCGCAATGTGACAAAAAAAAAATGATGTGAGCAATTTAGCTGGAGTCTGAACCGTCCACATGTTTGTGTATACAGAGGGAGGACGAGGTGGAGTGGACCTGGGTGGGTGGAAGAGGCAAGTGACAGTGGTGTAGTTTTTGTGACGACATGTAACGGTGTGCGAGTAACACATAACTTCAGAAATGAGCAGGAGGGTCTTGGACACACACACACACGCACACAAACACACACACACACACACACACACACACACACACACACACACACACACACACACCTGAGTATGGAATTCATCTGGACGTAAAATACTGCCTCAGGATTTTACGTAATCCTACATGTTTTAATCCTCCTCCGTGCCCCTCAGCACGACGGCACGACCCTTCATAGGTCAGGTCAAAGGTCACGCCATCATACCGACGAGTTGTACCCTCGCTCTCAAAGGGTCAAGCAATCCTGTTCAGAGGTATGAACACTCCGTACACAGGAGAGGAACTGGGTTTAGAATTCTTGGACTCTGAGGACAGCCGTCCAGCAGACATGGCCTGAAACAGAAGGTTAATCAGCCCTCCAAGCTTGAGTCAGCAGGATCGTGTAGCTTCAATGAACTTCTTGGAGGCAGGTGTGGCGCGGGCTACCTGACCTGTGGGAGGTGGTGGCCGGGAGGGCTTGGTGTGGGTGAGTCGCGTGTCAATAAACACTGTGTCCCTTCACTGTGTCCTAAATACCTGGTAACCTCCAGGGACAGAGGAACTGGCAGAGAAGGGTTGTACGTGGGCGTGTGTACGTGTGTGTGTGTGTGTGTGTGTGTGTGTGTGTGTGTGTGTGTGTAGGAGGACGAGCACGTGTCTTACTATGTGCACGTATATACATATGTGTTCTTACGCTGCTCCATAGTTCTTGGAACCAAGCTATAGGTTTTGGGAGCAGGTGAGCCATTAGATGAACGTGGAGCAACATGTGCGCCTGCCCTCCCCTCCACTGGCACACAGAACCTCCACGCCCGTGCACCTCCTCCAGCTACACCACGACAAGCAGGACACATGCCCCACACTGCCAGGTGTTAGTTGGGGGTACACCGCCGGTGTTAGACAGAAGAGCGAATGGCACATACAACTTGTCTTTTTTCATCTTTCCTTAGACGAGAGATCTGTGAAACGTTTCAAAACTGTGTTAACAAGTTTGTTTATGAGGTATGAAGTGTGACGCTAGAGCAAAGGTATCTGGAGTTTCTTCCTGCATGAGCAAAAGGGATTCGAAATGTTACATAAACGGATCAAGGATCAATGAATGTTTCAGAGTCATAAGAGAGTACCAGGGCAAACTTGTTTCTCCTACAGTATCGCATGGCTGATAGCGAGTGAAATAAAAAGATGAGTGGAATAAATATCTGTAAAGCATCACTGATATCTGCTGATAACTGTGTGACCACATGTGGAGCCTTCTCCAACCCATGAGCCAAGTTAAGCCTGGTCATTATCATGAGGCATAACTCAACGCGATATCCAAATGAGGCGAGCTATAGGTCACGCGCACCTCAGTTCGTTATATGCTGGGACACAACGGTGTAACTTTCCACAAAAGAATATGATTTAGATGATCCGAGAGATGCGACTAAGGTTACGGTTCTGGTTGAAATTGTGACCCCCCCTGACCATGGCCGGACGGACAGAGAAACCCCCCCACACACACCAAGAGGATACTGAGACATCTGGTGTACAATAATAATTAATCTAGTACGTTTCTGATTCCTTTTTAAAAAAGCTGATAAAGCTCTAAAGCGAAAGATAAATCATGTAATATATATATATATATATATATATATATATATATATATATATATATATATATATATATATAGGTAAGTAGGTGGAACTAGCCCGGCCGGCTTCAGGTGGTAATGAAGGTGCTGAAGCCGCCAGCTTCAGGTGGTAGCGGCGCGGTACGGTACGACGGTAAGCGAGGCCTGGCCACCGGTATGATGCACCCTCACGGCCAAGGTCGGCGAGAGCGGATGGCCTACTTTCCGACCGCGTCTCCGTATGGCGTTTCACTTTCGGTTTGTCGACTCACTTTCGGTGTCCGTTGTTTCACTTTCGTGAGGTGTGAGACCCCTCGAGGGAGGAGTCGGTGGTTTCGCCTCCCGGTAGAAAGTCGAACCCTGTTCCTCGGGAGAGTCCCCGATACGGTTCAAGAGTGCCTGAGGTTCCCGGGTGGCTGCCGGACGAGCAACAGTGGCACTGACACAGTTACGCCCCAGCCAGTCACTGGGGCAATGCGCACCCGCTGTGTGCTAACTGTAACACGAGGGATCAGGTCAGTATGATGGGTGACGGTCGGGGGGAGGATGGGTCTTGGAGGGCGATGAAGGACTTCTTCAGTCTCTGTGGATCCGGGGGAGGTCTCAAAGTGCGAAACACGGAGGGAGGGTGAGGGAGGGTGGGTGGGTTTATACTGCGGTTTCGTCGGGTGAGGAATTGAGTGTCAGCGCCGTTAGAAAGTCAGAAAGTGAAAGACAGAACTTAAACGAGGCTGGAAGTGGTCTATGAAAGAGGCAAAAAGAATTACAGTATCTAGAAAGTGTTTGCATGTGTAAGGCTTGGCTTTGAGGAACGGCTGCCAAGGTGAAAGTGGAGTTTTTTCAAACACAAATCAGAAGAGTCATGGATGAGGAATGGGTCTCTGGGATCGAAGGGATTTGTACGTAGGATTTTGGGGTTCTACAACTGAGGAATATATGCAACAACACAGAAGGTTCTTAGGGAAGGAAGGTATGGATCGTGTAGAAAAGAAGGGAACTAGATGAGTAAGGTAGTTCTAGTTGTGTAATGATGGCTCTGGAGATAAGATACGGGTTTCAGAGGTGAGGAAAAGGTTATCATGTAAGATTAGATCTAGAGGTAAGGGAAGGAATCTCTCACTGAGACAAAGGGGGGAATCTCTCACTGAGACAATGTTACTGAGGGTAATGAGGTAGCTGGAGGGTGCCTGGTGGACTTTGAGGGTGAGGAAGAAGCTTTAGCGTTGACGCACGGGATCTAGATAATAAGATGTTCTCAAGGTACGTACGGTGCTCTTGAGTGAGCGAGGAACTTCGGAAAGAGGACGGAGATCTAGATATGAGACAGACATCAAGGCAATCTTAATCTCCAGCAGCAAGGACACACTACTCCTGCACCAAGTCCAATACCTTAGTCCAGACGAGGGGGCTGGGTGGTGCTTGATAGGCGATGTTACTGTTAGTGTTGTGGGGCGGGACAAGGCATTGACGGCTTCTGACAAGTCGTTCTGGCGCGGGACAAGGTAGCGATGGCGCGGGATAAGGCGGTTGTTGGAGCGGGACAAGGTGGTGACGGCGCCAGACAAAGAGGAAGTGGGGCTTGACCAGTTGGTGAGTTGTGGCGATCATATGTACCCATGGTAGTCGCCATGAAGCTCACCAATCCTTGTCCCTGTAACACGGCGACCCTCAACACATAAAGCAAACTGAATCAGTTAAGAGAAGTCACAAAGACGTTTATCTCCTCAGTACAGACCTGGATGAAAAAAAGAAGAATAAGATACGAGGAACGATACATGTTGCAGCCAGAGACTACACGGAGATGACTGTGTAACTTCCTTAAATAAGGAACCACAAAACGACTATAAACTCGGCAACATCACCAAATTCTCTGTCGTTCCAAATCTTCTTTTGCACCACAGCCCACAGGATGGGCAGGAGTGCTTAACAAACTAGCCGTTCTTGTGGCAAAAACCAATGTTACCAAGCGGGATCCCACAAGGCAGCGTCCTGTTACCTACGCTATTCATAACTAACATAGCAGACATCCTCCTAGGGTAGGCAACATAAGTATGGCCATCTTACACATGCACTTCCCTACTCAAATACAGAAGCCTTCAATAACACACCCGAATATACTAACCTTGTAAGGCTAAAGGTGTCCAAACTCAATAGTTATGAGAACGAATGGAAAAATATCAAATATTTTCACAATTCTGTCGTTGGGGAGAGTGAAACCTGGTCACAGAGAAGAGGAGGGTGACCAGCTACAGCACCACAAGAACTGTAAAATCATTACGTCGAGGTTCACCAGAAATCCATATAAAGAAGAGAGCTGGAAAAGGTAAAGTAGCCTTGGCGGGCTCGTATAGATTCGGACAAAAATAATAACTGGTGAGGGCTACTACGGTCCTTCCATACTGACCTACTTTCCAGTACCCCTTAACCCATCTCGTCTCCTCATCACGTACGTTGACGGTGCAGACTGCAGCGCTTCGAACTACCCACACATCGGAAATACCGAAGACCGACATCAACTACTCGAGGTTACATAAATCGGCACGAGCTTCAGAGAAGCAACACAAAAAAAGAGAAATGGCAGAACGTAACAAACACCGGACACAATCTGTTCTCCTCGAGATATTCCGTATCGAACCCTTTCCCTTTTACCTCCTAATCTCCCGATCAATAAACAGTGGTGATGGTGCTGAACACGGTGGCGGCGGGGTGGGACGAGGCAGTGGTGGCACTGGAGAGGGTGGTGGTGAGGCGGGACAAAGTGATGACGACGCGAGGGTAAAGACGAATTAACTCTCTCATGCGTTTGACTCTAGCACCGTACCTACCCACCCACCCACCTACGATTCACGGACGCCCACGCACTCGAAATCTTCTCTTCCTTGCCGTTCCATCCTTTACCTTAAGTGGCTTCCGGAAGCCCTAGGCACCCACACACACACACACACACACACACACACACACACACACACACACTAGACATATTCCAAACATAGTACAGAATCCGTCTATTCCTTTTCTACATCCCATCAACCCTGATACAAGATCCCTGTCTACTTGAGCTCTATAACTCATCCCACAAACGCACCAGCTACACTGTACCCCACACCATTATAGTGGGACGACACATGTGTACGGAACATTTCTACCTCACACATTTCACGACCTCGCTAATCGGAGTCCCTTTGGGGCACACTCCCCCACATATTCCAGAACTCCTTTACATAGGTATCCTCCCCAAGAGAACTCCAGAACCTTGCCCTTTTATGGACCACATCCATGCATTCTCCAGACCCTCGCTCTATGGCCAGAGTTCGCAACCTGCACACACCGTTGGATCCATACACCCAGGAGTCCTGGCCGCTCACATTTCATAGGCCAGTCTTCTGGGATATCCAACAACCTAACGGGGCCTTCCCACCTGAAGGTCGGATTGGGTAATCGGATATGTCTCAACTGCACGGCGAAGGAAGGGAGTGTTAGCTGGAGAGAAAGACGACGATGATGATGATGATGATATCTCCAGTATGGAGGTGTCCGGTGGAGGGAGGGACACGCCCCAGCTGAATGAGCAGAGATGTTCCGACACTCTACCACAGGGAGGGCGCCAGGACGGACTTTAGATCGGAGACGGGCTTCTTCCCCGTCGGCCCTCCTAATGTAAGTGGACGTGAGGGGCCACGTAACAGCCGACACCTGTGTGACCGGAGATGCGCTAATGTCGGTCCCTGGCTAGGAAACAGGATCACTGAACGAGCTTGTTTCTCGTCTACTCCAGTCGAAGTGTAAATCATGCAACCTTCGCTTCCGCCTCGAGTGTCACCTTCACCTCGCGCTGTACATAGCGACGTGATGGACACAGAGCTAAGGGTTTTGCCTCACTGAGCTGCGCAAGTGTTGCTTCCTCACGCGCATTGGCGACAAGAACAGTAAAGCCGCTTCGCCACTGAACGCGACACCCACACCCCCTTTGCTGACACCAGCTCCGTCCTCCAGGCACCTCACTGGCCCTACGACTGTACAACTCTCTCCTACCGTAAAGAACATAGCGGGAATTACGGAACATGTAGCCCATCAAGTACATGAAACTCCCCCTCTGACTCGTCCCTTTGGTATGTGAGAACTGAAATCATTATACTTCTTCATTTACTTATTTTAAAGCGAAAAGGAAAAAACATCGCACGTCCAGCACAGATGCTCAACATAATCAGGTCAAATCTGCTCATTCATCGTCAAAACTGTTTCTGATATGTAAAAGTCGAAGCCTCCTTCATCCACGGTATAAAACCTCAAGCCCTCACGCGTTGTAATCAGTGTACGAAGACTTATTAGTCTACAACACCCATCCTACTCTGCATCTTTTCCATTGCGGTCTCGAGGCAACTGTGTGTTATGATCGCGGTCCTCACCTTAACCCGCCTTCTCTCGACTGCTAAGTCACGACACAGTCGTAAGACTGGTCGAGGAACTGACACAACGGGATGACGACTGACCAGTGGACTGGCCCTGTTCCACGGTTGTCCCGTCTGCTACGCCGACGTGAGCCTCGTAGGTGTTATGTGTACTGGGGCAGCCAACGCCCTCCCTCAACTTCCGCCCACCTGAGAATAGTTATCAAAAGATAGGAAGGTGCGGACACCCCGCCCTAGCGATGGGGTGAAGGCCTAGCTGCTGAAACACTCTCTCTCTCTCTCTCTCTCTCTCTCTCTCTCTCTCTCTCTCTCTCTCTCTCTCTCTCTCTCTCTCTCTCTCTATCTATCTATCTATCTATCTATCTCTATCTAACTATCTATCTATCTATCTATCTATTTATATATATATTGATTACCATATGGTTGACCTATTCATCTATCTGTTCACTAACAATACAGGTTCCAAGTACAAAAAGGGTCCACATCGAGGCCTCTGACTTTCGGTAAAAATGGCGAAAATATAAGGAAATAAAAACTATTCCGTGATGAGGAGGAAAACCTGCGCCAATCCAATATTCCAAATGCGACAGACTGTAGTAGTCAGCACTGATGTGCAGGGGAAGAACTCCTCAACAGTGTGGTAGGGGTTCTGAGAAGACAGACGCCACACTGCTGGTCCACTCTCGAGATGCCAAGAGTTAAAGAAAACAAACAAATGCAACGCCAGGTGCCCTTGTGGGTACTGCCTGGCTTAGCTTCGGGTGGGAAAACATGAATAACCAGATATTAAGAGCAGATAACACAGATACCGAAGACAGTGTCTACAGAAGAAAGAGGAAAAGAAATAACATACCTACAGAAGAACGAAACACGAAGATAATATCTATACACGAGACAGAAAGATGGCACAGTTTACGGGTAAGTGGGTCACGTCTTAAGGCCAGACCGGCTAAGCAGATGTATTACGCGTGTTCTAAACGCAAATACGCCAAGAAAATATGTGTAGACCGAAACCACATTACGCAAATAAGAGAAGAAAAAAAAAAGAGTCTGACTCCAAGACACTGGGTATCCTGTTCATATACCTAAAAAAAATGTTTGTATGCTGAGCAGTTGCTCCCATTATCATACAAAGGACTCATTCGTCCTTGCATGGAGTCCTGCTCTCACATCTGGGGAGGTTCTAGTCTTACTTACGACACCAATTCGAACCAGGAGCAGCCCAGACTTATCCACTCCCCCCCCATAGTCTTGACGTCAAGACTTGAATCCTATGCTTGCTCTGACCCGCTATGTTAGTTTCTCTCTCTCTCTCTCTCTCTCTCTCTCTCTCTCTCTCTCTCTCTCTCTCTCTCTCTCTCTCTCTCTCTCTCTCTCTCTCTCTCTCTCTCTTCTGCAAATAACATTTTTCCATTTCCGTTCCAGAGAACCTGGTCGCAAGTCCCAGGTGCACCGTTGTAATGTATGTTTCTTTCCTAACAATGCTGAGCTTATTGAACTCTTTACCACAGGATGTCATTCCACTACGAACTGACTTTCTGGGCATCATGTCTTCCACTTTCTTCCACCTCGTCTCAGATTAATGATATTTCTCTGTCTTCCTCTCTTACTTCTTCTTTTTTTTTTGTCTTTTTCTTTTTATGCTCCCGTTAACGCCTGGGCCTAAGAGGACTTCCCTTCGTAGCCAGAACCCTGACACACACTTCAAAACATACATACGTCATCTGGCTCACACAGGCTGCAATATCCACCCAGCTTTACACCAACACTTGACCATCACGCACGGCGGCTGATCTTCACCCAAGCACACCCAACATTACACCCACACCTCACACACACACACACACACACACACACACACACACACACACACACACACACACACACACACACATATCCGTCAAAACCACACATCATCCTTCCTACACACTGCCGTTACTCAAACACACATACTAAAGCCACACCTGCACACCATGAGCCTCACAATCGTGGCCCACATTCTCCTTCAAGGAGGCATTACCCTGGAAGCATCAGACACACACACACACACACACACACACACACTACCCTGACACCTTCTGCCTCCTATTTCTGGATCCCTCTAGCCCTACGGATGCTACTACAGTGCCCTGGTGGCCGGCTGTCATGCTCTCTAACTTCAACCTTTCAACCGTTCATCCTTCCGGTCTTCCATCCTGGCAAAGCTTTCTTAGGCAACTGCCTTGTTTTCAACTCTTTCCTCGCTAACAGAAGAAGGTAGAATGGAGGAGCCTCTGTATGTGTGTCAATTTGTTCCGCATGGTACCTAAAAGAACGAAAACTAAGGATATCGAAGCGCAGCGAATATTAACATCCTCCTCGACCACTTCAGCAACATCCATGTTTATCCGCGAATATACAGTTGAGTCTTATGACGACGAGCGCTGACATCAATGTGTCATATCGTGGGCGTCCACACCGATACGGTTATGCGATATCGGTGGTAGTGACACCAATAATGCTACATATTATCATAAGCAGCGACACCAGTGGCTGTTGTAGTTCGCTAACCCTTTTCTCGAAAGAGACACAAGTTTTCCCTGGCTTGTGATTTGACAAAATTTGCCGCAACCAATTAATGCATTTTCGTCGTACGTCCACACTGCTGGTATATCTACCAGTGTGGATATGCCAGCCTACATAGCCACCACATCCTGACTAGTTTGGCACACTTGAGGAACAGTAATCTGGCAATCTTAGCACACACCATCCCCCGTTCAATATCCAACCTTAATCTATTAACTACCTTTACCATTCTCTTCATCACGCGAAGTCACACGTTTCCCACCCACTCCCCATCAGACTGTAACACGTTTCCTCTGCCAAGCCTCGTTAATACCCGTCTCTTTCTGATCTCGCACAGGACCAGAGGCGAGGGCCTTCACTCCCCTAAGACCTCACACGAACCAACTCGCATTCCTGATCGTCGTTGGGACAAAGCAAATATACTTGACCTTTCCCTCGCCACTCTCCCGATCCTTTACATCATTCCTTTCAGCCACTTGGATCCTTTACACCATTCCTTTCAGCCACTTGGATCCTTTACACCATTCCTTTCAGCCACTTGGATCCTTCATGCCATTCCTTTCGGCCACTAGCAACCCTTAGCCACTGCCCAATCTCTGCAATCCGTCAACAGGTAGAAGTGTTTATGGTAAAAGCCAGGGGGGATCTAATAAGTACATTTCGTGGAGTCTAATCCCATTTGGCGTCTCCCTATCTTTATAATCTCCTGTGCCTCACATTACTTATACATCCTTGCAGCAGCCGTAATCTCATTACCTTCACAATAACATCTGGAGTTCCCTAAGACTTTGTTCTGTCTCCTACTCTCTTTCTGACCCTCTCACAGACCTTGTTCTAGACTTTTATGAAGATGACTTTATTCTTCCAAGAAGTTTCTCTCTCTCTCTCTCTCTCTCTCTCTCTCTCTCTCTCTCTCTCTCTCTCTCTCTCTCTCTCTCTCTCTCTCTCTCTCCCTTTGACCCACTCAACTTTCCTCCTCTTCCCACCTCCTTTCAAACAATGCCCCTTCTTTCCCTCCAGACCTCACCATCATCTCAAGAGCGAGGAACCGCTGATACAACATCGAAGACTACATCTAAAACTCAAGCAGAAATCTTCTATTGTTCAAGAATAAGACCAGTTTCAGCCTCCCTCCGTTGCAGTTACCACTTAACTGAACATTCCGTAATCAACGTTGATGTAACACTTTTTCTTTCAAGAATTTATGTACTAGTTTCTCACAATGAATTCTTTGCCTCCGTATTTTTTCTTTTTTTTTCTGCTTCATCATATAATAACGTGAGGCTCAAGAGGAGAGCAAAGTCATTCTTGCCGCTGGCAATCAATTACGAAGAGTATTTTCTTGACAATCTATTTGTATATAACAAAAAATGATGAAGAGATGAAATTCCCATCGGTATCAATTCTAAAATTTCGTTTTAAACAAAAGAAGATACAAAATTTACCTCGATGTCTGGTAAAACACCTAAACAAAAGACCTATGCAAAAGATCTTCTTAGCTGAAACATCAGGAATTTTTCTGAAGACTTTTGCTCTGTCGTTTCGAGTTCCTTTGGCCAAAATTAATATTTACTCAGCATCTCAAAATCAAAAAATTTGGGCAGCTCTTGGCTCATCCCCTGGCTGAAACCAGAGGCCAAGAGGAGGTTCGGTAATGTCAGATGGAGAGGCATGGAGAGGCATGACCGTGTGACTGCCTCCTATCACTGTGCACGGGAGGGGAGGAACTCCGTCCGTGACTGGAGCCTCCAACGACAAAAGAAATGTGTACCAAAAGTACATAGGTAAAGCATAGGCTGTGGAAACATACGTTATCTTGCCTTACGATGGTTTCGAAGATTTCCTTTTTCTTTTCTTCCCTGCAGTTCCTTCTCTGACCAACCAACCTGTTACTTGCTGTGTCCCTCCTTCAAGTCTGGCTGTTGGAGGCCGCGGCCCGTTGGCCTACATAGCCACCACATCCTGACTGGTTTGGCACACTTTGTTGGTACCAGTCGAGACCTTTATGTAATCATCTCCACACAAGAGTTCATGGAGCTCTTCAGCTGAAGGTAACGTACCAGGTGATTCTGAGCCTCGAGGGCTCTCACTGTCGTTGTGTTTTGTTTCTCGTTCTTACAGGAGCGCACACCTGCTCTGCCAAGGAAGGAGTTGTTTACGTATCCAGTATGGATACCTCGCCTTCCGGGAATTCTCAACTGTAAATTAGGATAGATATCCGCGCTCGGGTGAGGACAACCTCGGCGATTTCCAGCTGTTTACAGTGAAGTCTGGCGTTGTTAAACTGTCAGCGGTGACCGTGAAGGAACTCTGCACACTTTCTAACTCCGTACTTTAGTACGCCCTGAGAGGCAGCATGGCTATTAATAAAACCCGTGGCAGCTGGGGGAGACGACGACGACGACGAGGGCCTTGGAAGGGCGTGTCAACACCGTCCCTGCAGCTGGGGGAGACGACGACGAAGAGCGCCTTGGAAGGGCGTGTCGACACCGTCCCTTTCATCGCTTCTCGAAAGGTCCGTAAATCTTAGGTCGCCAGATCATTTCCATGAAGCGAACGGTCAGCCTATATCAATTATTTTTTTTTTCTTACTGAAGGTGAGGACATTAACCAGTCTTATTCAGAGGTGTTTTACGATGGTTGTCGTCTCAGTTCTACAACTCGGCCTCTTTGCTCTACTGCATTCCCTCCCCATCAATGACCAGCTGGAACTTCTCTCTGTAACCAGAGGCCCACTTGAAACCTTGTACTTACGTTCGCCTGTACCTTCTCATCTTCCTCTACTGATGAAATGCTCCCACTAATCATGTAACCGTCTACAATGGATACAACGAAATTACAGTTTATGTCTGCCTGTATGTCTGATATGACACTGAAAGACGGTAATGGCTGAATACAGGAAATCATGAGTAAACAGAGCTTCCTAGGAAGCTATGGTGGATGTCAGCAGTGATCCTGGCCACTTCTACATTTTCATGACTTGCTGAGCAATATTACCGAAGGCTGCCGAAAAAAAAAATGACCCAAACAATGCTGAACAATATGCAAAACAAAAAAATTTGCAGGGCTGCCTCCTTATCACCGCTGACGTACATACCAAACACGATGTTATATCACAGGTCTGAAATGTGGTTATTTTGAAACGGAAACAAGAGGGGGGGGGACAAACAAGTGACTGTCAGATAGAAGGAATAAGGAGAAACTACATTTCCGCATTACTGAATCTGGTTAAGTTACTGCTCCTCCACTCTGCTCGCGTCCACAGAGAGAGAGAGAGAGAGAGAGAGAGAGAGAGAGAGAGAGAGAGAGAGAGAGAGAGAGAGAGAGAGAGAGAGAGAGAGAGAGAGAGAGAGAGAGAGAGAGAGAGAGAGAGAGAGAGAGAGAGAGAGAGAGAGAGAGAGAGAGAGAATCGCTTTTAGGGAATGCACACACACACACACACACACACACACACACACACACACACACACACACACTGAGACGTTCAAGGGAACAGCGCAGTATCAGTAACAGGCGAGTCTGGAGGTGAGAGAACACAAAATTCATTTGAGGCGAGGTTACGACTGGCGGGATTGTGGTTTAAAGTTGCAGAACTAAGCACTTAGCTGAAGCGGCTCTGGGGTAAAAGATGCAGTGTTGTGTAAGATCATGTGATCACAGGAATATCCCTTGAGGAGAGGATATTGTGTGGCTGTATCGAGGAGAACACGGAGGTGGAAAATAAATAACCCAGTGTTGAGAGAGAGAGAGAGAGAGAGAGAGAGAGAGAGAGAGAGAGAGAGAGAGAGAGAGAGAGAGAGAGAGAGAGAGAGGTCGTGACGGTCAGGAACCATGAGCAGTGTAGTTGGTAATTTGCTCCAGATCATTAAGAGTGAAAAACGTGAGGGCTTCAACGTTCATCCCCACCCTCTCAGCCCGACACACACACACACACACACACACACACACACACACACACACACACACACACACACACCCCAACTGTGTAGGGGTGGGTGTTGGGGGGGGAATTTTCAACCACTCCTCGCGATGTATACTGAAGAGTCCAGCAGGATGTCATAGCCCCCATGGCAGGAGTTTCAGATATTCCAAGAAAGTCATGAAGTCTGCAGATCTACGATAGTATTAGAGGAAACAAAGAAAGCCGGAGGAAGTTGCGAGACAAAACCATAAATGACGTCAAAGATTGAGGACTCAAGGCCAAAGAGGCTGACAGTCTGCTGGTTTGGACACATGCAAACTCTTCCTGGGAAAGGGAATCGTGAGTGGGTCAGGCTGAAAAAGGAATCAATGGAGACATCACAGTTAGACAGCCGGGGGTCTCCGAAGGGCGTAATTTTTCCGAGACAACTACCGTCTGGACGACGGGGTGTTCGGTATAAGAAAGGTAGGCACGGAGGCCGAGGAGAATGTTGGTGAAATGAATGGAAAAAGTCACAGGTGGACCAAAAGGCCAAGGGTCTTGAGAGAGAGAGAGAGAGGGGGGAAGGGGAGGCCCGATACAGCTACTACCTGGACCCCTCACTTGTCACTTGCAGCCTTTACTGTATACCCACCATACCAGTCACGACCCCCTCACTATATACCAGTCAATATACCCTTACCGTACGAGTTGCGACCCCTCGCCATATGAGCCACGACCCTCACCATACCAGCCAAAGCTCCTCGTACCTAATTCATCTCACATTACTATCTCTCTCTCTCTCTCTCTCTCTCTCTCTCTCTCTCTCTCTCTCTCTCTCTCTCTCTCTCTCTCTCTCTCTCTCTCTCTCTCTCTCTCTCTCTCTCTCCATCGCTCCCACAATGTCGTTGATCCATCCATTGTCTCATTGTGGTGAGGCGGGTCAGTAACAGGTGGCCGGGAGGGGGGGACTGGGGGAGGGGAAGGTCATGTGGATGGTGAGGTGGGGTGGGGTGAGGTAGGTGGAGGGGGAGGGGAAGAAGAAGGCGAGAGATACACTGACTCAGTCAGCAGTACCTGTTCACTCCTCCTTCCCTTACCTCTCCCTCGCTCTCCTACATTTACGCCTCATGAAAGAACACAGATTTAGACCTAAACTTCTTTAATAAAAGAAACAGACTTGACATAACCAGGCCCAATATCTAAAGTTTATCAACTGGAATACTAATATCTATACCGCGTCTTCCTGATCTAGATCGGAGTTCCACGCGTAACAAACATTTGTATGTGATTCATTTCCCTACGTATGTATGTATGATATGGAGCCTCGCGCCCATCTGCGCGTCCACCATAACATACGACTCCTTAGAAGAGGATAAGACAGTTTATAGGAGTCTGTCGCACTGCCCGTTGTTCCCCCACCTCCCTCACATCGTCTGATCCTTTCCAGGGACAATACAACAACAACAGGAGGAGGAGGAGGAGGAGGAGGAGGAGGAGGAAGCACAAACGCCGTCAGCCTCCACGCACTGTGTCTCTGGGTCTCTGCTTCCGCCATGGTCCCGCACACGTTGGTCGTGTTCATCGCTGATAAACACTAGGATGCCGGAACAAAATGATGCCTTTTACGTTACCTCAATCGTCTGGACAGTTTTTCTTATCTTTCACTGAAGTGGCGACTCATGAGGACATCAGGTGGCCTCCCTCCTCACAAGGAGAGTAGGACCATAAATACGAACATAGCCAGAGCCTAGTCAACTACACATAATGGGGCCCGTTCGTCTAGCGGGCGGGTGACGGGACCAACGCTCCGTAAACAATGTCTTTTTTTTCCTCTCTTTTAAGTCCCTCATACAGGAGGAGTGGACAGCTACTTCGGGGAAGATGTATGAGGCAAGGCTGGTGGTGGCAACGGGTGTTCTGTGTTTCTTAATGCCGTTGGAATTGTTGTACGTGACTTGTTCCTCATAGACCAGTCTCGTTGTCTGTATAAGGAACTGTTACCTTGCCGGTAAAAACCGCTAGAAATCAACTCCATAAGCACGATAGTGCGACCCTTGGGTATGCTGGCGTGTCCTTTAACCTGACCCGAAAGGGTCAGGTTAAAGGACAAAGGGTCGTAACGTTATGCTCAAAAGGGTTTAACTGGGGACGTGTGTAGCTAAGCGTTACCAGTACAGTTGTTTGGGAGACCATCGGCCGACCGCCCGGTGGTGCCTCCATTGACATCGAAGGTTGAGGCCGGTCGCAGAGTATGGCATCAAGGCGACTGACTGGTCCCTGCGCCGCCGCCGTGTGTCTCTGCCCAGCCCTGGCCTACAATAGCCCCAGCCACGCAGACCTAATTAATGTAATGGTGTCTCATGACAGACGACGCTTCCCCGAATGCTACCGCTGCTGCTGTTGCTGCTGTCCTCGCCGCCGGTCGCACCCGCCGCCTCGTAACTTCCCCTAAGTCCTGTGGGAACGGATTGACGACGGTCTGTCCCTCGCGTGTCCCACACTCACAACCATCACCAAACAGGGTAAAGGGAAGACTTCCCTACTCACCCTGAAGCTGTAGACACCTCAGGAAGAAAGCGTTAAGCCACTACCACCATGAAGAGATGTGAGAGCACGAACAAAAAAAAAATAAAATACATGTTACCCACCTAACAAGGACCTCGAGCTTAGGCCTATAGCTTTCTTGTCACGGCCGACCACACCTGCAAAAAAAAAAGAGAAGTGCTCCTGGTCAGCTGAATTATAACGTCACGACAGAGAGCCGTGCCACACGGCGTGGCTTCACCTGGACTCGTGTGACATCATTCTGGCGACGTGGGCTATCACGGGGGACGCTTACTACGGTCGTCCTCCACAGGGACATTACTGGAAATTACAAACATGACAATAAGCGAGGTTCGGGCGGGGTAGAACTTTCACCAGAGCAGAGCCCCCGTGGACCAAGGTTGCTGGCGGCACGGTGATCCCCACTGCCGCTGTTCGGGACACTCCACTGTCCCTCTTCCTCACCGTTACAGCGCTGCCTCCCTCCACCACACCGCACTGTACTGTCACGATGCTTGAATGATCCCATGACATCCGCACTGAAGCACAGCTCCACTGGCCCTCGCTCATTATATCACTGTGGACTCGGAGCCAGGGACTGGAATGTCACAACACTTGTTCAGTCGGGACGCCAGAGCGACTGGGGCTTATAACCGCCCCAACCAAACACTACACTGACATATCACTGCACTAGCCAAGTCACTGCACTGACGTATCACTGCACTAGCCAAGTCACTGCACTGACGTATCACTGCACTAGTCAAGTCACTGCACTGACATATCAATGCATCCGCCGCGACACTAAAATGTCATACCTGCATCAGTCAAGCCATTGCAGTATTAATTACTGTACCAAACGAGACGAGACAGTTCAGTGTAACATCACTGTATCAAACTACCAGACGAACTATGAGATGGTGTGGGCGTGATGTAGGGTAGTGTGGGCGTGATGGCAAGAGAGTGTGGGCGTGGTGGAGGGTAGTATGAGCGTGAAGGAGGGTAGTAAGGGCTTTGTATGGAAACAGAGGTGTGGTTTATGGCTTGTCACATAGAGCTAAGTGTTGCTTCACGTATTTCAAGTCATTACTAACATAATCATTCAAAGTATTTTTCATAATACTTCACTACCACTCCTTGTTTTCTGTCCATGTACTCACTATATATCCTATGCAGAGTGGGATCACCCTTCGATCCTAAGTTTCTCATACGAGATTTTGTTCCAAGTCTTTTCAAAAGCTTCAGTGTATGATGTACTGAGACATTTTCCAGTCTCTGTTACTAATAAAAATAACTAAACACAATCTTAAATAACGACACTCATGATTAATTCATTAGTTTATAATCTTTTAAAAAAAATTCAATCAATCTCCCACTCTCAATCAATCCCCCACTCCTGTATTATTGCTTTCCAGAAGAGAGAACACAGGAAGAAGCCAAGCGAGGAATTTTGTCTTCTGAAACTCGCTCATCTGTTCCTGGCGCTACCTCACTAATGCGGGAAACAATAAACAGGTATAAAAGAGACAAAGATCTCATATTTCTTTCTCAACTTGTTTTAGTCAGTTTACCTAAAACCGCAGGAAAATCTGCAGGTCAATCATTCTTTTTCTTCTCGAAATGATGTTCTACACTGACAGACTTCTAGTTAATCGACACTCTCCCTTCCTACCATGAACTGTGAAATGCTTAACATTACACCACCTCATTTCTTTCAGTGTTTCAGGAGAGAACTTATCAGGACACTTGCGATGATCGACACGGAGTCGAAAATCGTGTTCTTCAATCAAGAAGTCAATTCTTTGTTACTGTTTTTATCACAGTGTCATGAGCGTTACATGATGGGCCTCATCCTTCCTAGATGTCTCATCTTATTTTCTTTTTTAAAACACGTGAAGTGCCTTTTGAAAGTTCATTCTCACACTGGAAAGGAATTCCCTCCCCGGCTTCTCTTCTGCTGGCTTCCATTTTCTTCCTACAGTCTCTTTTACAGTCGAACACACATTATGCAATCCTGGGGACTGACTCTAAGTTTAAATAATTTGCATGGATTCCAATTCAAATCTTTGGTATATCTGGTCACCCCAGTGTGACAAGTCTTTGCTATTGCTTGGGTGTCTTTCTTGTAGTATCATTTCTCTCACGATGTGTGTTCCCTCTGAAGGGTATGTGGGCGCCGTTGCAGGGTACGTGACCTTATTGGAGAATATTGTTTGCCTGGTGAAGGGTCATGTGGCCTTGTTTAAAGGTAGTGTGGACGTGGTGAAGGGCATCTGGCCTTGGTGGAGGGTAAACGTGGGCGTGGTGGAGGGAGTGTGGGTGTAGTGGAGGCTAGTGGGTGGGAGGGAGTGGCAAGAGTTTTACCAAGCCAGTTTGGATTAAGATGGGCGTGGAAGGGTAGAGGAATTAGCAAGGTCATATAACCTGCGAATGGCGCCGGGCTTGGCTTTCGACTTAGGTCGCGGGTGCTGAAAGGGGCCTTCCCCCAACATACCCCTCGTGATCCTCCCTAAGCCGCAACGTTGATAAGGCGTACGGGACGGCGTGAGGACACACGCAGGAGCGTGAAGAGGCTTTGAAAGAACTCGAGTATCGGCGGAGCACCACCAACACTAAGCAGACAAATATCACAAACTAGAATAGCTTATGAAAGGACGGCCAGATCACGTATCTTAAGCCATATACGACACATGGATCCTTTGAACACGATGGTAGGGTCGGACTCTTAAGCGCGAAGGTACGACCCTTGGTTGGACACAATGACCTGGCTTTTGACCTGACCCCTAAGGTTCCTCGGTCCAATGCTAAGCCGACATACCCCAAGGGACGCACAGTTACGCTCAAGAGTTTAAAGGAAGGGGCCAAGGACGGCAGGCAAGGTAGAGCAGCGAGGAGGTAACAGTTGGAACCCAACCCCGCCCAATACAGTACCGGGAAAATTCCCGTGGCATCGGGTGGCCCTACAACTGCCCAGCACCGAGAGGCAACAAGGTCATCCCCGCTGGGGACGTGGTGGCAGACCACTATCCCTCACACCAGAGTCCACCACAACCGCGGCCACGCCTCCAGTGTAACTGTCATCCGTTCGGTCAGCCAGCTGCTGGAAGATATCATACACGGAGGAGTCCTTTTTACCCGTGGCTGAACACCATACAACGCAAAACCTAAGCGCGCGGGGGGGGGGATCAGTTTTTCTCGCCATGGGGTTGGGAAGCTACCCTAACTGCACGACGACAGAGCCAAGAAGCTGAATCTCTCTCTCTCTCTCTCTCTCTCTCTCTCTCTCTCTCTCTCTCTCTCTCTCTCTCTCTCTCTCTCTCTCTCTCTCTCTCATCCAAACGTGAGCTTCAGTACGGTGTCCCACAAACCATTTCTGAGGACGAAAAAATCGTCAGCGAACACAGTCAAGATCACACGATCGTCTCCCCCAGAAGACCGGCCGAGCGCCACATCCTGCTCTAATTCCACCACGATAACAGATGCGCCATGTCATGACCACGGGGCCTGCGGTCCGCCAAAGCACTTCGACCAGCTCGCCATCGTGCGTCGCGGAAACCCATACATCGGTCTGATGTTGCTGGGGTCTGCGAGGCCAGACTGAAAACCACATCCGATGTTTATAGGAACATCGCAACCGGTTATTCTACGAGAACCGCCGGGGTACCTGATGCCGTGCTTGAGGTACATTCACGTTAAGAAATGCTTGAGGACGTCAGTAGAAACATAAGACGTCAACCAACGGAAAAAATTTACCGGATTTCTCATGACCGTAAAATTCAACGAAAACTCCCAACGTCACATGCAGAAGCTACCGGCCTGGAAATAATACCACGAAGTTTTTGAATAAACTTTAAGTCATCCTCCAACAGCTAAGACCCTGCACTGATGTCTTAAACCCCCGTTTTCTCTTTCCCCTGGCCAAATCTTTAGGAATGTCACGTCTGAGGCTTCACTGGATCCTTCCAAAGACCTCCTGGAGGAGTGACAGCGTCTCACCGCATCTACTGAGGAAGGCAGCAGATGAGGTAGCAAAATGCCTCAAAAAAACACGTCTCTACCAACGCCACAAAGGCGTGTTTCCTGAACAAACGAAGCCCGTCTGTGTAGTGTCTATACTTAAGTGTAAAGTGACACCCTCTTGTGATTAGATATATATCATTCCTTCTTGCCCTCAACAAAACTCACGACACGACAGCAAGTTACCGACTTAAACCGGTTTCTTGAAATTAATCTCTTCCTTGTCGAATGTCAGTATGGGCTTAAGAGAAAGATCCATCTAAATTATATCCCACAGCTTTTCTATCTTTACTCCACTGAAAATTCGCTCTTGATATATATACCTGGATCTTTAAAAAGTATGTAGTACTGTAAAATAACATCAGTAACGTTCATGAAGCACAGTAAAAGTGGTTCCGAAAGTACCTTGGGAACCGGACACAATTCGTCTCTCATAATGCTTCACTGTCTATTAAAGATAGTGCTGATGACACGCCTTGGGGGACTCATGCAATGCCCATTTTCTATTCTTTGTGTACGTGAATGAAACCGCCATTTCCTGTAAACAAGCCAAGATCCAGGTTTCCACTGCCAGAGACACGACTGCGTGTGATTCAACCCCAGGTCTTAATCGCCTCATTGCTCATGCCAATATGCAAATGGACACGGTCCATTCTTGGCCTATCTCAAATAGAATATCTCTTGATTTGTTCCTTTTTTTAAAAAAAAAAAAAAGAACTCATATTGATATTCCGATGGAAATGAGAGCCTTTAACTGATAATGAACGTGTCCTTACCAGCCACGGAGTGGAAAGCGATAATGACATCGGGTTCTTAGGTGGACAGCAGAGGCGTCAGTGATAGTGTCTTGCACTCGTCATCATGATGATGGCGACTCACTCCATATATACACCACACGCTGGTTTATGAGCCCCGAATTTATTGCACTGCCATATACGGCGGCGCCAACAAGACCTCAGGACAACCCGTTGTTATGGCGCGCGAGCAAGCAACTGGGGTATCTGTATGCGGGCCTTTCTTGCACGCATCCAGTTTATCTTTAACCACCTAGGGTCTGTTCACACTAAATAAAAAGCACAAACATTTCATCCTCCTGTTTATAAGGTCAACAGAATAAACGCCAAACAGTAGTAGATCGCAGCTTTGCCGTAGCAGTTTCTGGAACGCTTCATAAATCGAACATGAAAACTTCTTAATCACAGTGATCCATCACGCAATCTCTCTCCCTCCCAACCCTCGCCCTCTCCCCGCCAAAGGAACGGTCTACCCACCAGCCTCAAGGACACCTGTGTAATCCTCAGTAACCAGTAAAGAAGAACCGTGGAAGTTACCGGGAGTTATCGGCCAGCTCTTGATCGGAGACACACACTGGTCTCCCTGCTAACTTGTGTTCTCACCCCCTTTCTTGTCAAGCTTTGAAATACATATATTTTTGCACTGTAGCTTTGACTGCAAGCCTAAGAAGACTCACGGAACTTATACCTGCTTGATTTTCAATCTTCATATCTGGCTGTACGATACAGTAAGTCAAGTGTGTTATCTACCTTCTACGCCCACCATCACAAAAGAGACGACGGCCACCTTCACAAAAGTCTTACCTACTTTTAGTCAACAGGTCCCCATCATCAGCTCGTGATTTCTTACAAATACGCCAGACAGACAAAGCCTTTATAGAGTACACGACAGTACCCACAAGCCATCGATGTATTAACTATTTTCTCTTCGACATCTCTAAGGAAAATAGACTGACAATACCGAGACGACCATAATCTGTATTGTAACTAGACCCAATACATACAACTGTACATCACATTGTATCGTTCCCCATTACATGAGAGGTACATAGATATCCAGATGTCAAAGGCCAGATCTTCATACCCAAAGGAGGTGTGTGTTGCTGAGTTCAAGGGTCGTACCATTGTGTTCGAGGGTCGCACGGTCGTGTTCAAGGTTCGTACAGTCTTGATCCAAAGGGGGGATGATAATAAGGCCTTCCATGGCTAAGACATCGGGTCACTCCTGTGAGCTTCATAACGCTCTGAAATCTGTCGCCGCCGAGCGCCCAAGCATATCTGACGAAGCTCTTCATTCATGAAAAAAACAAAATAGCGTCGACTGTCGAGTTTTTTTCTTTTTCCTCGTTCTTGTATGTTGCCTCACAGTATACCTCACTCTCGGTGTTACGTCCGCCTTTAACTTCCTTCCCCTAGACCGAGTGATCCGATGGCGGAAGTTCCCCGAAGAGCCCTCGACCTAGTTCATGATGCTGTGCTCCCTCGCACAATCTGGTCTCCCTCCGTTCGTAGCACGCGTTACTAGCGTGCAGAATGTCATTGAGATATCTGGGAATCTCTTTCTTCTTCGTCATCATTACTCATCATTCGACCAGCGTATACTGGGTTTTATATTCATATATATATATTTTCCTGCTGTGTATCTATTCGTTTATATTCAACCCTGAGCAGTAATCATTCACCTGCACAGCCCAGCACTCCCGGCGCGGCTGTAGCCAGTTCTTCACTACTCCCATCCACAGGGGTTCCTCAGGGAAATAATGGTACCCTTGCCAGTCTCTGCGACCATCTATGACATGGCTGATCCCGCGGCTGCTGGAACACCCTCGCTTGTCGGGTTGGTCCTGCTGCTGCTGCTGCTGGTACTCCTAAAGTTCAGTACAATAAACAACGTGACATCTGACCCTATGGGTACTGGACAGAGTCGGGGATACCTTAAAAATTCGGACACCTACATGGTATTAGTTATTCGTATCATTAGACGGTATAATGCATTCATTACATAGGTTGATAGATGAAAAGAAAACAATACCGATGTATACAACAGATCGGCTACAGAAACAAAAGTAAACAAACGGATACAGTCACCCTAGCCGACCCATGGGCTTCTGTAGACGCGGGTGATCCAGTTTGAAGCCTACTCTATTTTTTGACCTACGGAAGATGTGAACCGCTCGCTAAATATTTCCTCATCTACGATCCAGATGCTTGAAAGCTATTGTGATTATCTGCCAGCAAACCAGTTGTGTATCCTTAAACCTCCTGATTAATGTGGGCCTCTGGCGACAGGTTAGAGACGAAATCAACTCCCAACTCTTCAAAAAAACTAAATCCTCAAGCTTGTATCGTCAGCGAACAACAACTGACTCACTTTCCAGGTCCTCTCATACCCAACAGATTGCATACTCGCCCCTCCTTCCAAAGCTCATGCATTTACCTCCCTAACCACCCCATCCATAAACAAATGGACCGTAGTGAGGCCCTTCACTTCCTCCCATTCCCATCACTTTACGTTTGTTTGGGTTGCATTTCATCAGCCACGTATTAGACCCAACTTTGAAGTCTGTTTAAGTCCCCTCTTAGGCTGCAGTCTTCATTTTTGATTTCCTCATTTAAACCGACCTAAAAGAATTAAAGTCCCAGACCTGAGCTCTGTGGTACTCTGCTGGTTACCTCAATCCACTCAGAAAAGGCTCCTCAGACATGTAACCTTTCTCTCCTTTTACCAAGCAGTGTGTGTGTGTGTGTGTGTGTGTGTGTGTGTGTGTGTGTGTGTGTGTGTGTGTGTGTGTGTGTGTGTGTTAAAAATCTATGTAATAACTGTTCGCAGTTCCTGATTTCTGTGTCAGTGGATAATGGATCTTTTTTTTTTCCCCTTCTCGGATTTATTCGACTATTTATTTCCTCGCCTGAATAACTTCTTGTTTGGTTTTGCTTTACCCTCTTCCACCTCCGCATCGAGCATTACCATTCGACAGTTTACAAGCAGCAATGAAGGCGATGACTAATCACTGACGGGAAAACACGTAAAAGGAAAAATCCACTAATTAACCAAGCAGAGAATTCCACAAGTCACTCCATCCATTATCACATCTCGACCCAGCTAAAGATCTTCAGCTTTCATTCACTGTTTTTTCTAATATTAATACAACTAGTGTTTTGTTAGAGTCTCCTCCCCCTCACAACACCACCACCAGCGGGACACCATCGTGTATGTGTGTGACTGCGGAACCATTTCGAGTGGGAGGAAAATACAGGATCTGACTAACATATGAGCAATGTAGACTCGCAAACCTCTACGAGACGTGTGATTAAAGCCAGCATTTCTCCTCACTCTGCTTGCGCTGAGACCAACTGATAAAAAACAGTAGTTGAAAGTATGATAAAGCCAGCATTTCTCCTAACTCTGCCTGCGCTGAGACCAACTGATAAAAGACAGTAGTTGAAAGTATGATAAAGCCAGCATTTCTCCTAGCTCTGCTTACGCTGAGACCAACTGATAAAAGACGGTAGTTCAAATGTCTGTCGTTCATTACCCCTTTAAGACTTGAGTATCTAGCGAATGTCTTTACGAATAGGTGAGTCGTTCACTTGGCCTTGCAAGGGGATGTTTACCTAGTAAGCACTTATGGAACTACAGGGGAGGGGACCTTGCGTCTTGGCTCCTCAGGACAATAACATGATCAAGGGAAGGATCCTCAGGCGGCGGGGGAAGTCATCTGCCAAGGACCATGACTCAGGACTCTCGGCTCTGAAGATGACACTGCTATCCTCCGGTGATGAAGATGACACTGCTATCCTCCGGTGGTGAAGATGACACTGTTATCCTCCGGTGGTGAAGATGACACTGCTATCCTCCGGTGATGAAGATGACACTGCTATCCTCCGGTGATGAAGATGACACTGCTATCCTCCGGTGATGAAGATGACACTGTTATCCTCCGGTGATGAAGATGACACTGTTATCCTCCGGTGATGAAGATGACACTGTTATCCTCCGGTGATGAAGATGACACTGTTATCCTCCGGTGATGAAGATGACACTGTTATCCTCCGGTGATGAAGATGACACTGTTATCCTCCGGTGATGAAGATGACACTGTTATCCTCCGGTGATGAAGATGACACTGTTATCCTCCGGTGATGAAGATGACACTGTTATCCTCCGGTGATGAAGATGACACTGTTATCCTCCGGTGATGAAGATGACACTGTTATCCTCCGGTGATGAAGATGACACTGTTATCCTCCGGTGATGAAGATGACACTGCTATCCTTCGGTGGTGAAGATGATACTGTTATCCTCCGGTGATGAAGATGACACTGCTATCCTCCGGTGATGAAGATGACACTGCTATCCTCCGGTGATGAAGATGACACTGCTATCCTCCGGTGATGAAGATGACACTGTTATCCTCCGGTGATGAAGATGACACTGCTATCCTCCGGTGATGAAGATGACACTGCTATCCTCCGGTGGTGAAGATGACACTGCTATCCTCCGGTGATGAAGATGACACTGCTATCCTCCGGTGGTGAAGATGACACTGCTATCCTCCGGTGATGAAGATGACACTGTTATCCTCCGGTGATGAAGATGACACTGTTATCCTCCGGTGATGAAGATGACACTGCTATCCTCCGGTGATGAAGATGACTCTGTTATCCTCCGGTGATGAAGATGACACTGTTATCCTCCGGTGGTGAAGATGACACTGCTATCCTCCGGTGATGAAGATGACACTGTTATCCTCCGGTGATGAAGATGACACTGTTATCCTCCGGTGGTGAAGATGACACTGCTATCATGCAGTGTTCCTCACCTCAAATCGTGAAAGCAAGTTCAATGAAGCGAAACAGGAAGCGCGGTGGTGAAAACTTCTGGGAAGTTACGTCTCTGTCAGGGAAGGAAACCTCTTCATCAGCTCAAACGTCGCGGACACCACTCACACTCTAACGACTTCGCTCACTCTGCTCCCCGAGTTGTAGTCTATCACAGCCTCGCTGTGCGGGCCTGGGTAAATCTTTTACATGCTCCTCGGTGTAAAATGTTGAAGCCACTTACCAAACACGATATATATATTCTTCACTGCACTTTCCTTGAGTGGAGATACTGGCATTTCTCTCCATTCCCCTGCCTGTGCACGCCCAAGAGTGGACGACGTAGCGGGTGTTCTTGCAAGGACTCGTTTGCGCCATCAGCGCTGGAACGATCAGCGTCTGGCCGCCCGTGGCTCGGGAGGTGGGTCGGGAGGAGACCTGGACTCTCGAGATGGTGACACACACACACACACACACACACACACACACACGCTACCGTGACGTGAGTGAGGCTCCTGGTGACCTCAGCTGCCGCACGAGGAGATAAGGTCCAGTGGTATTGCAATCAGCCGTCCGTGACTTGCACGTCCAGGGCCAAGGAGTTAAGGATGCGGTGCGGACGCCAGCGATGGAGTGCTCCCAGCGCTGGTGTACGCCAGGCGGGGTTGGTGTATCCGGAAGAAAGCCAAAGCGACACTGAATATTCCCCTAATGATTACCAAAATCAATGCGTTAGTCACTCCCTCCCTTACGCTGCCGTAGTTCAGGCTAGGACCAAAAAAGACAGTCTTAACAAACAGTAAACTTTTCCAACCTTCCCACACCGAACACGTCCATATCCAACCTGTGCAAATTTGGAGTGGAACGCCACTCAGCCTTCCGTGCGCTATGGCAGTCTTGTGTCTAAGTTCGTTTAAGATAATGTTCTGCTGTATAGTTACGTCAGGTACTAGGGATGGAGACTTATCATCACGGATATCTCTCCCTCACCCTCACCCTCCCGGAGTGGCATTACCGTCCCCCTCACCCTCCCGGAGTGGCATTACCGTGAGATGAAGAACAGGTGGTGTCTCTACTACATGTCACTGAAGACATATAGTTACCTGGCTGTGTCTTCTCCTACTTATCATCTCCCATGACCCGTGAAAGAGTCTAGTGTAACTTACACCACTGTGACATAATGGTGCACTGAGGAGACTGCTTCCTAGGCATGGGGAAGTGAGGGAACCATCCTTCAAAAAGATGGTAAGGGGAAGGACGACATGAGGAGACTCATTCAAAGCAGAGATCTCAGGAATGGACACATCCCCAAAATCCCATTAAAATGTCAAGTAAAATGCCCGATTTTTTTGAAGATTTTTTTTTTTTTTTGACAATCTTGGATTTTCTCGAAAATTTTCCACATATGTTCTTATACAGTGGTACGTATACATTAACACCAAGCACGATTCTTGACTACACTCAACAAAGGCTGTGGTGGTGGCGAGGTCCCTACTGCACAAGCATTATAATATAATATAATATAATATAATATATATATATATATATATATATATATATATATATATATATATATATATATATATATATATATATTCCTATGAGTCCACGGGGAAAATGAAATACGATAAGTTCCCAAGTGCACTTTCGTCTAATAATCACATCATCAGGGGAGACACAAGAGACATTTTCCCCGTGGACTCATAGAAATATCTTGATCACGCGCAAAATTGTGATCCTTTCCAATATATATATATATATATATATATATATATATATATATATATATATATATATATATATATATATATATACTGAGGAAAATTACACGTGAAAGGAATAAGTGTGTTAGTTGTAATGCGTCATTCTGCGTGTCATGGGGATGTTACCCAATCCAGATCTTGTCATTAAGACCTGGGGTGAACCTGGGGCGGCTCGTTCGTGCGTGCCGGACGCGTCGGGTCTGTTCCAGTCGCTGACAAACGCTATGGTCATGACATTTCTCGATGTGAGAAGAATCCATGACAAAAAAGAAAAGAGAGAGAAAAGGAAAATTTATATTTCTGTGAAAAGGGCCTTGTGCCTCTGGACCAGGCGGTAGACGATATTATTTCAGGACGGAAATATAATATTCAGACATGAAGGATGTGATCTTTGCCTTCGAAAGTGGCTATGCGATTCTCGACTACCGTCTTACTGAGCAGGTCTTCAGCATCCAGCGTCCAGTACTCAGTCGCACCAGAAGCCTCTGTCGCTCTGGAGCTGGTCGTCACATCAGGATCCCCACCCGTGCGACGACCCCTCCCTGCCACAACACTGACCCCCTCCACACCAAGGCGCTTTCCTACACCATGAATCTACCCCACATCATGACCTTCCCCTACGCCATGGCTTTCCTCCTCACATCATGAACCCATCAAACCCTTTCACACAATAGGAAATAATCCCACTCCACTCGTATGGGATTTATGCTCTTTTATGGCTCGGTCACTTTACGAATTCGTCAACAGAAAACTCGACATGATACTTGCCAGAATAAGCGCTGGGGCATGATACTCAGCCCCCGCCATCACGGCAAAGTGACACCGAGAAGTTTGGTGGACTGAACCGCAGTAGGGTCGAGCCATGGATGAGGGCCCAAACCAGCTCGAGGGGGGATGAAGTACAGTGAGACAGTAGAGTCGAGCCGTGGTTGAGGACCCGAACCAGCTCGAGCGGGGATGAAAAACAGTTGAAACGGTAGGGTCGAGCCATGGTTGAGGACCCGAACCAGCTCGACGGGGGATGGAGCACAGTGAGACAGTAGGGTCGAGACATGGTTGACGACCCACAGCAGCTCGACGGGGGATGGAGCACAGTGAGACAGTAGGGTCGAGCCATGGTTGAGGACCCGAGCCAGCTCGAGGGGGATGAAGAACAGTAAGACAGTAGGGTCGAGCCATGGTTGAGGACCCGAGCCAGCTCGGGGGGGATGAAGCACAGTAAGACAGTAGGGTCGAGACATGGTTGTATGAAACGCTGAAGTGCATGACTACGGTCTTGGTTTGTTTGATGAAGTAACCGTCGGTTGTCCGGTTCTGGAGGGTGTTAGCAGTGCTCTGAATGGTGGTGTAGACAGGAGAGCTGTCGTCAGCGTTGATACCAACGCCAAAGTCATCCATATATTTCTTATCGGGCACGTGAATCCATCGGGGAATCATTAAAATGGCTGGAGAAACACAAAGATCCCATCTCTGTGCTCTGTGGGAAGGACTCCACACGTGGAGGGGGAGTGCAAGACGGAGAGGGTCTCCGGAGACTAGCAGCCTGGCGACGTTCACTGTGGACGCCTGGAAGCCATGGAATAATACTTCTCCGCATTCCAGGACTGGCGGCTTTGCTGATGATTACGGTCAACCGCGTCCAGTGTTTCTGGTAAAGTCAAACGAAGGTGAGAGCCACAGAGGCCTTGCGTTTCCCTAATGCTGAAAGTCTGTGAAGCTGACGGGAGCCTAAGAAACTTGCGATGTCTGTGAAAGAAAATTTAACATTTTTTTCTTTTTTTGTTCCTGGAGGAGATGAGTGAGGCTCGTGGGTCTGAACTAAACAAGACCTTGCGGACAGATGCTGGAGAAACAAACGATATCTCCAGCCACCTGGGTATACCAACTGCTGGAGAGAGGCACTGGTAATAAAGCAGAGGCGTCCGGTAGGAAGGAGGAGAGGTGTACTTGTGTAGCGAAGGGTGCAGCGCCACTCTACAGCCAAGAGTGAGTGCGATGGACGCCTCTCTACCCCAACTAGAACTTCTGGATAGATGAGGCAGATAAGATTAATGACGTAAGGGGCCTTGGCACACACGAATGTTCCAGCTGATTACCCTTGCAAGGTGACATCGTCGTCAAGACCTCGACCAACCCGAAGGTTCAAGATTAACGAGCGTTTCTCTCCTTCCATGGGTGGCTGACCAAGTGGCCAGAACCCTGACCTCTGCTCCAAGCCTATAATATCATGGACGGAAAATGGTCAACACTGTCCAGGCGATGCCTTCGTGAATTGCAACGCCACATCGCTACTCACGAGAGCTTCACAGAGATCACTGACGAGTGTCATCGGGGCTCCTTCGGTTAACCTCTCCGGAGGGGGCAGCTGTGGCGGCCCACCCCCTGTGTGATCCACACACCTCACCAGTGTACCCAACCCTTCGTGGACGCCCGAACTCTACACAGCAGTATATACTTGACCTCAACACCCTGGCCGACCTTCCCCGCCTCACGAACTCTACACTGATCCTGCCCTCACCATCGCGTCCAGATCCTTCCCAGAACTCCCGAACCCGACATTAATCCTGACCTCACCCTCCTGGCCAACCCTTCCCGACGCCCGACCAACTACAGTGATCCTGACCTCACCCTCCTAGCCAACCTCTCCGACGACCGACCCTACAAACCTTTATCGCCACATTCCATCAATCTGTTGTTATGCCCCATTACCTTCTACGACCTTCTTCCCTTCCACCCGGTATTTTACTGAGGGTTCTTGACCCACAAGGCTCCAAGTTCCACACACACAGCAGACGAGGCTTCCGTGGAACACAAACGTCCACGAGAGGCCAGTTCATAAGTCCTAACATGTATAAAAACAATTCAATATTTTACTTTTTCTTCTAAAGGCTTATATGACCAGACTGACCTTGAGGTTTCAACAACATTAGCTAAGAAAAGAGGTTCGTTCCTTTCGGTCAAACTTAAAATCTGGTGTCACCAGGAACGGGACGAAGTGTTTGAAACCCACCAAAGTACTGAAGGTTCTGCCACAGGAAATTTCAGCTCTCATCGACAAGCATCTTCGTCATATCGATCCAGATATTCACAGCTGGTAACCAACGTACGTGTGTGTGTGTGTGTGTGTGTGTGTGTTATTCATATACACATCTGGGAGGGAGGCATACAACGCCTTGTTGGACGGCTCAGCATTTCCACTGGACATTTCTTACAGATCTTACTCTTTGTCTTTCCCTCCCTCTTTCTCAGTTCCTTGAACACCACTTACCCCCCCCCCCCCTCTCTCTCTCTCTCTCTCTCTCTCTCTCTCTCTCTCTCTCTCTCTCTCTCTCTCTCTCTCTCTCTCTCTCTCGCCCACAAAGTCCAGGACACGTCACTAAGCCCAGTCAGGACCATGTTCGTAGCCTTACCCATAGAGGAGGAGACCGGTGGTGCCATAACGGGCAGCGGGGGAACACCTCGGACCGCTATGCTTCTCAGGGACCGTTGGCGAGCGTCGTCCAAGTTTGGCTCTGAGCCCAGACTCGCGTCCGCTGGCAAACTGTACGATTATTTACCTTTGCGTCCACTCCCACCTGCCGCCCTCCGCTTGCCAACACGACGTTCGATTCCCTACACTCCTTCTTCCTCCTGGGTTCCCCGGCGGTCGATCCCCACCCTGGGGAGTATAAAACCTGGTGTCTCATTCTTATACGGGGAGGTAATCCGACGTCCGTATGATACTAGAAGAGTCTGAGGGTGTGTGTGTGTGTGAGTCTCAGTCTCCCTCTCTCTCTGTTCCTCCCCTCCCCCTGGAGACCTACTGGTGTGGGTGATGATGATGGGGGATGGATTGCGGCAGTTGGGTGTAATAGCGGCGGCGGCGGTGGCCGGACGGACGAACGCGCTGGAGCAAAGAGGCCTGAGTCATGAAGCACGAACCCAACACTAGCGGCGGCCCTCTCCCTCTGCAACACGCTCCACTGCCTCCTCCATCTCCACCTCCTCCACATGACGCCACTAACACATCTTCCTTCGCTCCTGCACCAACAACTTCTTCCTTATGATAACCTTCGGTACTGTGCCTTATGATGACCACAGGTCCTGTGTCTTATGATGACCACAGGTGCTGTGCCTTATGATGACCACAGGTCCTGTGCCTTATGATGACCACAGGTACTGTGCATTATGATGACCACAGGTGCTGTGCCTTATGATGACCACAGGTCCTGTGTCTTATGATGACCACAGGTGCTGTGCCTTATGATGACCACAGGTGCTGTGCCTTATGATGACCACAGGTCCTGTGCCTTATGATGACCACAAGTCCTGTGCCTTATGATGACCACAGGTCCTGTGCCTTATGATGACCACAGGTCCTGTGCCTTATGATGACCACAGGTGCTGTGCCTTATGATGACCACAGGTGCTGTGCCTTATGATGACCACGGGTGCTGTGCCTTATGATGACCACAGGTGCTGTGCCTTATGATGACCACAGGTCCTGAGCTTTGCTTATGACCACAACAGGTACTGAACTTTACGATAACCATAAGTACTGAGCCTTGTGATAACCACGGGGTACTGTGCTGAACTCTACGATAACCATAAGTACTGAGCCTTATGAAAACCACAATCAACAAGCGTTAATGCGTACTTACACAGTATGATACCGACACAAGATTCGACTCGTCAATCTGTGTATCTATAAGAGATTCTCTTATTTGTATTATTCAAGACCTTCAACTAATTACCTGCCTATTTCTTTTTTTTTTTTAACTTCCAGTTGGCGAGCGGTGAAGCGGTGCGAGTCAACAGTGGCACACTGGCTCCCTCACTGGTAACCACCCGAAAGTAAACAATGGGGTAAGCTACGGTAAGGGGTTGCGCTTCACACACACACACACACACACACACACACACACACACACACACACACACAAGTCTAGCATTATTAACACTGTATTGTACCTTCTTGCAGCACGTGAGAGAGGCCTTCTCAACCATGCTGCCTTTAAGTTCGACACACGCACTGAAAAGGCCTCACAACCTGACCCTCCTACACCTTGAGGGAACCCCGTCGTTCAGAACAGGCTTCGGATCAGTGAATGAAGCAGTGAAGCACTGAATGGAAGACGGGAGCACAGGCTTCGGATCAGTGAATGAAGCACTGAAGGGAAGACGGACGCAGTCTGGGCTAATCATCGAGGCAAAAAAATTAATGTCACTCGCATGTCTCGGGGTCGTGGATGTTGTGAGGATCCGTGGCCACCCCTGGCTGTCTTAGTAACATCAGCTTCCTGGTGAAATGGTCGACATACTTAGACAAGTAATTTTCTCTGCCTTAGCATCCAACCTGGTCGACCGGCACCTTTCTACCTTATGATATAAATCATGGATCATCTTCCTCGATTCATCCATTTATAATCACTGTTAATCATCGCCATTATTACTAATATTCTTATCATCTTTTCTCTTTATCAGGAAGACTAATGGACGCATATAAGCACAAGAATCGTAAACTAAGGTTTGTCGGATTTGAATAAGAATGTTTCAAACATTATCATACAAAGTATATTTTCAATAACGCCATCAAATAACTGATATGCGATATACATATCCTTCTCATCTAAACCCAATCCATGACTAACCACATCCCAGAATCCTTAAGCCTCTCCCTCACCTGTCCTCAAATATTCTCCCCTTCTTCCTCTCCCCCAGCAAGAACGAACCGACAGAGAATTCTCTCTCTCTCTCTCTCTCTCTCTCTCTCTCTCTCTCTCTCTCTCTCTCTCTCTCTCTCTCTCTCTCTCTCGGTTCGTCACCTCCGATCAAATACTCCAAATGAACTCCTCCGTGTATGCAAGGTTCCTCCTGGCTACGTTACACGCACCACACTGAGCGTAATCATTTCCGATACGTTCCCGCGTGTCTTGACTCTTATTGACCCAAAATCGCTTCATTTCTTTGTTATCATCTATTCAATCTACCGAGGCTACGATCTGTAGTAAATGTTCAGTCACCATGTCTTCCCTTCTCTGTCTTTTCCTCTTCAGCTGGCCCCCGTGGCGTTCTTCTGGCCCAACAAGAGGATCCGACGGTACGCGTCATCTTACCCCTTCCACTTCACTAATGTGCATAATTCTGATACAACCTACTTGTCAACTAGTTCCTGCGGTGTTGATTCATTGGCCTCCAGGCCTTGGACTGCATCATCTGAACTCTCCATTTTTGCCAACACGGACTAATCCTGAGGACCCTGCACTTTTATAAACCTTTCATATATACATGTGTCTGTGTGTGTATATATATGTGTACATTGAGATGTATGGGTATGTATATTTGCGTGTGTGGACGTGTAGGTATACACATGTGTATGGGGGTGGGTTGGGCCATTTCTTTCGTCTGTTTTCTTGCGCTACCTCGCAAACGCGGGAGACAGCGACAAAGCAAAATAAAAAAAATAAAATATATGCACACATATAAATATATATATATATATATATATATATATATATATATATATATATATATATATATATATATATATATATATATATACCAACTGAACTGTTCTGTCTCTAACGAGGCATATCATTCTCTCTACAGCTTCACTACATAACTGATTGTGTCTTCAGATCTCTTGATTTTTTTGGCATCAGTCAACACCTTCCCTCTCTGCTCATCAGGAGCAGAATTTGATCCTCCTCCGCGCCCTCTACGATCAACATTCCCTGGTCTCGATGCTGAGGCCACTCTCTTTTGTTTTCTAACCTGAAGGAAATAATCAAAAGACTCTGATGACCCTCTTTTTTATACAGATGCTTTTCATTCAGTGTGCTTTTTTTTTTTACTTCACTTACTTTCGAACTGAAGCCTTACAAGTGATGGACGTAATGTCTCAACTCCTTAATCCCCTTTTCCACCTGAAGACGCTTCTCACTGTCTCTGACGCCCTTTTCCATTTCCTACTTTCCTGCCTCACATTGTCGCGCCTTTTGAACCCCCCTTCCCTTCTTAATCATGGCCCGCAGCATCCCCAGCTTTATATTTCCAGACAGAATCATCCTTTAATTCGTGTCTGACTTCTCTCCATCTAGTGTTAACCCTTTACAATGCCCTTCACCCTCACCACTCCTAGCAGACTCATCAACAGTTTCATGGTCGAAGTAACTCACAACCCTTGACCCCATTTTTTTTATTCAAAATTCCAACTTGTTTCAATTTGTATTTACCTGTTTGTAGCGTACTGGGAAGGGAGGTTCACATTCGGTGGGGGCCACCTTCTCGTCAATATCATCATACATCTTTAAATTCTGTATGCTGTCCACATCCACAGTCTCACAACATAGCTTACTGCATTCATCTGCTGCTTCCAAAGTACTTCTATACAATTTCCCTATCAAATATTTCACTTAATGTTATGACCTGGTCTTTCTATCAGTGCATCTTTCGAAGAACTAGTGATCAGACCTCCCCTTACTCTTCTCTCCTAAATGGTGGGCAAAGCTGAGACCTACAGTCTTTCCTTGTGTTATTACCTATTTGTACTGTTAGGGAGTCGTACACTCGTGGGGCCCCAGTGTAAGTGTGTATGTGTGTGTGTGTGTGTGTGTGTGTGTGTGTGTGTGTGTGTGTGTGTGTGTGAAAGGTGGGGAGGGAGGATGGGGGAGCAATAAATCGCTTGTTTTGCCTTTCAAAATGTTAATTCCTGGCTACGTTGGAAATATCAATTACTGTGAAAATCGAACACAATGAGTGAGTGTGATGTTTCGTGATGAAATCATTCCATGTTCGCTTGTGGTAATGTTCCACACCGCCTGATTCTCCCTCTTCTCTTAAGAGATATTCCAATTAATCTTTACGTCCATTCTTGCTGTCTACTGACCCTTATTTCTGAAACCATTTGTAGTCCATAAACTGTTGCCATATTGTGACTTGATATATCTCGAGAAAGAGCCGAACTTCGAGTGAAATCAACTAAATCTAATGGTTTGTAAAAATTACGATGACAGAATAGAAAAAAATTATTTAAAAAATCTGCGCATGTGTAAATGACACGTCGCGTACCCCGGACTCATAAGATCGCGTATATCCTAACGAACGTACGGTGTTTGACCTCTGACGACCCTCTTTAAAACATCACGGCGACATCTCGCATTCCCATCGGTGATTCTGTGGACAAATTACATTCTGGTCTTCGAGTGTCGCACGTATGCATGAATCAGTCTCTCACTGAGGAAGCAGCAGCAACGCCATGGAGGAAAAGGAAAAAAAACTTATCTTCGCTTAGGATGTCTGGAGGAAGGGTGAGTATGGCATGTCCCTCTCAAAACCATCTTCTTTCTAAACTTAGCGGGGAAAATGTGACGTTTGAAACGTGGCAGAAAATATCAGAATGTGGAAATCATCATCTCAAAATACATAACATGTCTGAAAAATGCACAACAGTAGTTCGAGCACAACCGAGTGCGGCATCTCACACCAACACATGGTGTCTGTCGCTACGTGTGAGGGCTTTGGCGACCCTCTCAGGGGTAGCAAGGCACGATGCGTTCGGTCGGACCCCTTGCGACCTCCTTGGACGCAACGTTACGATCCTTTTTTTGAGAATGGAGGAGTCGTGGGCCTTTGACCGAACGCCCCGTGGTCCGGTCAAAGACCACACCATCAACATCCAAGAGCCGTACCGTCGTGGCCAAAGACCGTACCGTCGTGCTCAGAGATGGCACGACTCATTGTCAACCCGTTAATTCATCTCTGCCGCAAATTCCAAGAAAACTTCATATTTTTTTCACCCCCTCCTCCTCTAACATCTTACACAACAGTCGCGCGTACCTTCGCTGACGTCATACACGGATTAAATCCACTCATCTGTCACACGTCCATCCGAGGTAAGACATTACCACAAGCGTCTCCTTCACGAACCTACTGTGGTAATGAATATGGGTATACCCCGTACACTGGGGCGAGCGACAGGATCTACTTATGGTCACTTTAACTGTTGCAGTCATATAACTGCAAGCACATATAGACGGTCTCCACAAGACCAAACCAGTTTCATCATATATCTTTTTTTTTTTTCCTTCTCTCTAAACGGTTTACAGAAAGTTGTTGACCTCCAGATCAAAATTAGAATTATTCACTTAATGCACGAGGATATCCAATAATAAATATATATATATATATATATATATATATATATATATATATATATATATATATATATATATATATATATATATATATATATATATATATCTTTTTTTATCCACAGATCCACAGATCTATTTAACATCTTTTCTAACATGATTTTGCTGTACTTCTTGTTATGGCCTCTGTTCGTTCTACCTTCGCATCCTTCGAAGAACTGTTCATTGTCGACTCCATCAAACTGGTTTTAGAAACTTGAAGGCTGTGATCAAGTCACCCCTTACTCTTCCACAGCGGAGAGAATTATAGCCTCTGACCCCCCTCACAGTAACTCGGCGCTCATGGTTCTGGTACCGCCTTTTGTTACCCCTTCTGTAGACCTTCTCTATCAGCTCTTCGTGGTCATGTGCAAGTACAACAACAGCAGCAGGAGAAGCAACAGTACCAGGTAAAATATCAATACTGGGGAATGTAGGAGAATAATTCTGTCCAAGAATCAGTGGCTGTAATGATAGTAAAAGAAATGAACAATAGTAGCAGTAGTAGTAGCGGTAATAGTAGTAGTAGTAGTAGTAGTAAGGTAATAGTAGTAGTAGTAGTAGTAGTAGTAGTAGTAGTAGTAGTAGTAGTAGTAGGAGTAGTAGTAATGGCAAAAGCAGACCCAGCATCAGCAACTGTAGTGATAACAAAAGGCTTAGTGCAGCGATCAGTGAAGGCGCAGTGAGGCTGGCAGCAGCAGAAGCACTTGCAGCAGCAGCAGTGTACTAGCAGCCAGAGTCGAAAACGTCTTACAAGGGCAGAGGAATAGTACTGAGTACACGACAGAAGCCATGACGACGTCTGGGAAGAGAGTTCATCCATCAACAGTGGCCACTTTGTTCTAAATCTTGCCACTACACATCGTCAATTCTACTCTCTCTCTCTCTCTCTCTCATTCAGGCCTAAACTCCCAGAAGGCGACTAAGAGGAACGGGAACAGAGGCATGAAGACAGTCTCCACCAGTTTTATCAGTTTCCTTGATAAGGAAGAGAAGGAACAACAGGAGGAATTTTTCTTTAAGTCCAAGTCATCCGTTCTTGGAGCTACCTCGCTCAAGCAGGAAATCAAGCTTGACTTGGGGCTCAGAACGTTGGAGAAACAGGGCACAGGGTTCAAAAATGCAAAGGGATTCACATGCCCTGGTTCAGTCCATTGACAGCACGTCGACCACGGTATACCACATGCAATGCAGTCCACGGAGTGTGTAAGGGAAAAGAGACAAGTGTGACATAAGTACTATGTGATACATAGAAAGTACGGAAGAAACAGGGTGTGGAAAACACAGGTTAGGAAGACACCGAGGGTACAGAAAACACACAGAGTGTGAAAGACATAAGACGGAGTATCATATATAGGACGTACCAAACAAAGGTGAAAGAGATAGAATGAATATACAGTTATAAGTAACCCATGATTCTGAGATGGGCGGACGAGAGAAGCAATAAACCTCAATTTACAAAAAAAAAAAAAGAAAAGCATAAGAGTCAGTTTACCTTACCTACGTACACCTTTGGCAAAACAGTAACATACGTCAGGGATAGAGAGGGGAAAAAATAGGGTACCTTTTTACAAATACCTACTACGAAATTTTTTCCCAGAGAGAGAGAGAGAGGCACACCAGGAAACTGGGAGACGATCCAGAGATGCGCCAAGCATAACACAGCATCTGCAAGAGCGTCAGGGAAAAGACTCGCTACCAGATGGTGGCAACCAAGTCGTTCGAGAAATATAGTAACGGCGAAGTGGCATACTAGGGCTCCGTGTGACGCAACGAACAGGACTACGAGCATTCCTGGAAGCTGGCGCTCCCAAGTTCAAGGTCTCCGTTCAGATCAATGTGTCGCAAAGTACTGAAATGTTGATATTACGGTGTCGCAGTGATGAAATGTTCATATCATGGTGACGTAAAGTGTAGAAGTGTTAATATTCTGGTGTGTCGCAAGGGTTGAAATGTTAATATTCTGGTGTGTCGCAAGGGTTGAAATGTTACTCCACCTGGTGTGTCGCAAAGCAGGAAAACGTCCTACGTATGGCATGTCCCCCTTCCGATTGCTCTTCACATCTTAATTTAGATGACGTGTAATACGATGCGTAACGTCTTCCACAGGATGAAGGAAGTTCTAAGATAACGCAAGATCGGTGCGTAATGCGAGAAACATTCCCGTCTGTCGCAAATGATAAGAATATCGTGTGTGTGTGGCGTGTGTGTGTGTGTGTGTGTGTGTGTGTGTGTGTGTGTGTGTGTGTGTGTGTATATATATATATATATATATATATATATATATATATATATATATATATATATATATATATATATATATATATGTTGGAAAAGATCACAATTTTGCGCGTGATCAAGATATTCTTATGAGTCCACGGGGAAAATGTCTTGGACAATCGCATGTTTACCAAATGGCGTCCTAGCTTCGTCTCTTCAATGTATATCAACTTACTTATATTTCTCTCTTGTGTCTCCCCTGATGATGTGATTATCACACGAAAGTGCACTTGGGAACTTATCGTGTTTCATTTCCCAGTGGACTACACATATATGTATATATATATATATATATATATATATATATATATATATATATATATATCCTTCCGGAGTCCGGTTGACCATTTAAGGACCAAGTGGTGGACACGATGTCATCCAACATAACTATGACCCTTCATCCAAACAGGCTGTCGTCCTCAGGAGTCACTCACGGTTTAATGGGTCGTTCGTACAGCGTAGTAGCACTTCTTGACAGTCCGTTGTCCACCGTAATCGCGGTTTAATAGCCCGTCCGTTCCCCAGTAAAGTCTCGGGCTAGCGAGACCGTCAGTGCTCTCGGGAGGCGGCCGCCCGTACTACACCGCCAGACCCCCAGCCAAAGAGGAGGAGGAGGAGGAGGCCCTCGTCATCGGGTCTAGGAGTAACCCTGTGATCACAAGACTTCTCCCTCCCTCCCTCCCGATGGAAGTCATTCGGGCATGAGGCGGCGCGCGCAAGATGTCGAGGAAATACTACAGAAGCCTCCAGGTTTCCCCCGAGACCCACATGACTCCACGGCGCCGTGCATCATATTCCCTGGAACTGACATGACACTCACCCGCCCCGCTCTCAAACTGCGAACGAGCCATCATGCTCAGCGCAGAGGAAATGTCTCACGGCTTGATCATTAAATACAGGAACTGAGGCGAGTGTGTGTGTGTGTGTGTGTGTGTGTGAGTAGGGGGGAGGAGGGGGGACGCAGGCAGGGGGGGGTGGAGGGGTACCGGTGGGCGGGGAGGGGAGAGAAGGAACGGGTCCTCAGGAGAGGTGCCAGGTACCGCTATCCATTGCCACATCACCTTTCCTAAAGCAGGGTATACCAGTCCTCACCTTATGAGACCTCTTCTTAGCCTTAATATATCATTCCCGTTGGATACGTGACGTTTCTACACTAAGGGAGAAGCAAAATAAGGAATATGATTCATTTATCTGCCTTCCTAGAGGACAGTTATGTGTGTTGAGTTCTCAAGCGTCATCTACTAACCATATTTGCTCGCCTTTCTGCTCCCGATTTCTAAACATGACAAACAAAAGACATATCTAATCAGAATGCCAATCATCAAAATCAAAAGTTTAAGGAAAGAACGATACGACAAAGAGCGAAAATAAGATAATAAACACACAATGGCGACAGACCAGGTAGGAGGCGTGCGCATGCGCGGAGTTAAGCGGGAGGCGCTAGCACCTAGCACCCACTTTCACTATATTACACTTGCGGCTCACTACTTGCGTAGCGTACAAGTCTCCAGAGCCGGACGCAGCAGGCTCGTCAACACTGCCTGGGCCACACACTCTCGGCCGCTGGTGCTGTGTGGTGCTCCACCCCACCCACCCACATGTACAGGTGCTCCAAAGAACTTAAGCTGCCGTAGCTCCCACAAGCCAGTTAGTTCGTGCCCGGGTGTGGACTTGTGCACAAGACCGATAGTAGTGTTGACTGAAGCGCTGAAATGGTGTGAACGAGAGAGGGAGAGAGAGAGAGAGAGAAGCTTCAAACGAAGTTATTTTTTTTTAAATAACAAAAGTTATCGGATATATATTTCTGTTTTATAATTTTACGGTGTACACAGTGCTGTCGAGATGCCGAAGATCTTTCTTATCAAGGACCGCCTGCAGCAGCAGCAGGCTAAGCTCCTGGAAGCCCAGAAAGCAGGAACGCCCCACGACGATGATCGCGGCCGTCATGTGGACGTCCACAGCTCCCCCTTCGCAAGCTGTCCCTCCACCCTCGACTTGCGGAGGGAGAGGTCCCCTCCACGGGTGTCCCACATGGACACCACGCCGTCCACACTCCACCTCAGGGAAGACAGTATAGCCCACAGGGGACGAGATGATCGTCTAGACCTGTCCCGAGACAGTCGGCTGGACTTGATACGAGAAGCCCGCCTTGACATATCGAGAGACAGCCGTCTTAACCTGTTGAGGGAAAGCCGCCTTGACTTGTCACGGGACTCTCGACTGGAGGTGTCACGGGATGCCCGCCTCGACCTGGACAGAGAGAGTTCCCTGGATTTACGAATGGGTGAGAAAGGTGGGGAGCGTTGCGGTAGCCCGTGCAGTCGCTCCTCGCGATATTCTCCCTCACGCCCTTTGGACGACCAGCCAGACGACCAGCCGCTCTCTCTCACCATCAGGGACAGAGGTAAGGCAATGATGCTACGCTAAACTACGCTTATCCAGTATTGTCACTAGATTATTGTCCAAATATTGCGACGGTAACAAACACCTGAGGTTTTTTTTTTTTTGTGGGGTGTATTACGGCCCTGTTCTGATAGATTTTACACGTCTGCCTTATTCTCTTTTGTATTTCTGCTACCCCTTCACTGTTATCATGTAGCTAGAACCAGGGAACCTCTGCATGTTGTTATCTGTTCATCTGAGGTAGCGTGAGTCTTTGTTCTTCCCACCTGACGAATGGAGGACTGGGAGCTGACAGCTTCCCCCACAAGACTCATAGCAGCTACCGAAGCGAGGGTTCTATATGCCTAGATGGAAGTCAAAGTCTGTGTGATCTCTCGAATGATCCTGTACCTTAAACAATCACAAAGAAGACGGTAGAAAAGAAGAGGTAGACTGGTAGACAAAGTAGACTGTAGACTGGTAGACAAAGTAGACTGTAGACTGGTAGACAAAGTAGACTGTAGACTGGTAGACAAAGTAGACTGTAGACTGGTAGACAAAGTAGACTGTAGACTGGTAGACAAAGTAGGCTGTAGAGACTGGTAGACAAAGTAGGCTGTAGAGATTATAGGTGCAGTAAGATAACTCGCTTCGACTGAAGATATTTCAGATGAAGATGTCAAAGAAATTATATGTTACCAGGTATCTAGGAACGACCCTAGTGTTCCTGATGATTCATGATCTTTATTTCCGCTTCCAAATATGTGGAATATATAAAAAAGAAACTGGCGGCAGCGTATGTAGTTATGACACCGGCTTTTGTACTACTGATGGCAGTATATGTAGTACTGGAGCCAGCGTATGTAGTACTGTCACCAGTGTATGTTGGACTGACCCCAGCGTGTGTAGTCCTGGCGCCAGCGTACGTAGTACTGGCACCAGTGTATGTAGTACTGACCCCGGCGTATGCAGTACTGGCGCCAGCATATGTAGTACTGGCACAAGTGTACGTAGTACTGACGCCAGCGTACGTAACACTGGAGGTAACGTATGTAGTGCTAACGCCATCGTATGTACCAGCAGCACTGAGCGCATGCATTACTGGTGGCAGCACATATAGTACTGACGCCAGCGTATGTAGCACTGACGACGGTATATGTAACATTGGCGCCATTATATGTAGTACTGACGCCAGTACATGTAGCACTGACGGCGGCTTATGTAACATACTGGTGAACATAAATGTTTCTTTTTGTTCATTCTTGCGGCGTCCGGCGCCAACCGAGTCGCATTAAATTTACCTCTTTTCGGACGGGCGAATTCATATCCCACTCATTCCCTTTTGCCACCTTTTTAGCCATAGATCACGAAGGAACTAGAGATGGTCGCATCCCACTCAATTCCCCCTCCCCCCCTTCCTCCTCCTCCTCCTCCTCCATCTGTTTCGAACAGTGGTAAGAGCGGGAGAGACAGATCCACGTCTGCTACAGGAGGTGGCAAGGGTTGTGTGTGGAGGAGGAAGTGATGCCGCAACACACACACACACACACACATACACACACACACACAACTTGTTGACCCTGGCGGCGCAGGGACGCCCAACGGGACTTTAGAAAAGTCTTTGGAAAGGACCTGATGAGTGCCATTCTCGCGCCACCTTACAAACAGGTTTCCCCGGACCACCTGCCCCGGACCACTAGCCCAAGACCACTTCTTGGACCACTGTGGATGTTCAACAGGTGCCTGAGAACGTCCCCGGACACGGCGGAGAGGGAGCCTAAGGGATGGCCCTGTTGGAGGCAGGACAGGACTACGTTTTTGTCAGGCTGTTGGATCTCCGGGGGAACTTCGTCCCTTCCTTGCCACGTTTTTTTCTTTTTTAGTCAGTTTTGGCAATCCATTTTTTTCTACTGATGCAACAAGTTTCGGATCGAGGTCCGACCATACGAAGAATCCCATAACATTGCTGCATCGATCTATATAACTTCAAAAACCCTGTCCCATTGCCGCGGTAATTGTTATATATATATATACACACAGAGGCTGTGGTGATGCCACGCATGAACGTGTCAAAAACATCTCCGTGGAGGCAAGCAGCCGTCCTCAATAGTCACGTCACTCACACTCCACATCACCAAGCTTTAGCTTCAGTCGAGTCGAACTCACGTAAAAGATTAAGGACAGTCTCACACTCTCCTGAGTTTAAACAAACTCCAGGATTTTCTCTTGAATAAAATTAACATAACTCACGGTACTGTTATTTTCATTAATTCAACAGACTGTAATCGTACTAAGCTTAATCAGCTTGATGTATCTGAATCAGACCAATGCCCTAAAACCATAAATGGCACAGCATTTACTTCGTCTCCAGAGTAAAACACTATGATGATGCGTTCAACTTGATACCTTTACAAAACATGTAAAACAACATCATCCATATTCTCCATTTTCTCCCACTAATAATGTCTATAAGATTCGAGAAAGGAGAAAAAAAAAAAAAGACAATTCAGTCGATGCTCGGAGGCTCCAAAAAATACGAATGCGTCTCCTCTCAGGCTCCAAGAGAGCACCTGCTCTCAGGCTCTGAGGGTGCGAGTGTGTTTACTCCCGGGCAACAAGAGTGCGAGTATGTGAGACCCACAAACTCCAGAAGGTCCAGGAACATGGCATCTAACGTCCGACATCTCCCTGCACCTCCACCTCCGCCCCCGTTATTTCCCTCGCCACTTTTGCTCGTAGGACATCGTCTGCGTCAACTCCCATGGCTGTTCTTCGGCTGCCATCAACCCCTGTTATCACAAATACTTGTAAATATCATTAGACTGAAGTTTTACGGTACCCGTGAGGAGTCGTCCTGTCTTTGGGTATCATCAATTCTTTTAATAATGATTCAGTAAAGTCATCCGGGTTACATCAAGTGGGAGAGATGATACAAGGCTTTACAGATGTCGTAACGAAGGTTCCATGGTTGAATCGCTACATCAGTTGGCTCAGGTTTCAATATCAGTTGGCTCGTGGTTTCGACGACCCTCAACTTGACCATAGCCTGCCATACGTCATGTCACAAGAGCACAAGGCAATACCCGCGAGAACAGCACTCGTGACAACACTGTACATCGCCCTAGGCCGCTGTATTAAAGGCATCACAGCGAAGAACTCACCCAGCCTCAGAGATCCCATCGTCCATTAACAGTGACAAGGAAACAGTTGGGCGTATCGGATATCGGGGGGTGGTTTAGGGCAACCTTGGTCACCAGCTCCTGGACTATGAGATATTGTTTCTCTGCCCCGGAAAGACCAGAGCGAGGTTACACCTTGTCATACGCCTCAACCTCCCTTCGCTGCTGTTCTACTTAGGCGGGCGACAGCATCATGAATATCTATCTACCCCGTCCTAACGCTCTTAAATAGATTCAGTCTTTTTTCTTGGTCTAGAACTTGAAACACTCCAAGGACAAGCCGGATGGATACGAGGGAGAATTTCATCCCTTCAGTAAACCTGGGGATAACGGAACAGACGAAGGAAGAGAAACGGAAGGTGAGCGAGAGTGTGGCTTGTGACCATGCCGGCGCCACAAGGTTAAGAGAAGAAACTACAGCAATATCTGGAGCTGTAGCCCAGCACACCGTTCATCACCTCCCTCCACCACCACTCCTACATCCCCACCACACACCTGGCACTCTTGAGACTCCCAAACTCTTACATGTGACGCTCACTCTCGTTACTTTTACACTGGCTGTCTTGACAGTGGACAGTTATGCCGCTCCGGAACCTACCACTCTCCCCCACGTACGGTAAGTATTCTTTCTTGCACATGGCACTCTTGCTCCTGGCCCACTTTACACTTGGCACTCCTACACCCTGGCATTCCATCACCTACTCTTCCTGACCCTTGGTATATTTTCACCCATTAATGTCTTGGCAGCGCTTACAACAAGCTTGCTCTGGTGCTCACTGAAGAAAGTGAATGGGTATTACCACAAATGAAAGTCATATCCATTTTATGTGTGTGTGTGTGTGTGTGTGTGTGTGTGTGTGTGTGTGTGTGTGTGTGTGTGTGTGTGTGTGTGTTCCTACATGAATACATATACTTATCTATCTTCGTCCGTTCAGCATTGACCGACAACTCTGACACCTTGGCCTAAAATATCTATTAAAAAGTGAGGGTAAACGTGGGCCTACAGCCGGGACCAGCATGCTGGCACCGTCCCGTTGTCTTCTCGTACAAGGCGGGAGGGGGCACGCCAAGCTCGCGCTACGTCTCGTCACACTCTCGGGCGGAGGCGTTCACCACACGGCTGATCAATCACCAAAAGCCATAAGGAAGAGCTGCTTTGTGAGAGGCGTGACGCTCCACATGACCGGATCGACAGAAGCAGAAACAACAACACCAAGCAGCAGCAGCGGCGGTGGCAGCGGCAGCGACGGCAGCAGCAGCAGGAGGCGCGACAGTTATACGGCCTTCACACAGGGTCGTTTCTAACTTTCTAGACGCAGGCTGCCTGCCCGTGCTACTTTTTGTCTGACTTTTTTGCCCTTGACATACACTCTATCTAAAAAACACACACTCACACACACACACACACACACACACACACACACACACACACACACTCTGAGTCGTTCGCCAATTTCTGGCACTGGTCAATTTCCCGGTTATCAATCTGGGTAATTAACCAGTTCTATGGTTACATGATGGACGGTAACTAAGTTTTAACTAGGCACCGACACTGGGTGACTCCTAGCCTATTCAACAACGGCACTGAGGGAGCCATGGAATACCCAGTGGTGTTTTTACTGTAAGGTTTTTTTTTTTTAAGTACAACCTCCAGCATCTGGGCCCTACCTTGCCTCCTGTTGCCCCAGCCTGTTCCTTGATCTTCACAGCTCACCATCCACCCACATCCCGCCCTACCATCCTCACGGCTCACCATCCAACCACAACGCGCCATACCATTCTCACAGCTCACCATCCACTCACAACCCGCCCTATCCTTACGACTCACAATCCACCCACATCCCGTCCTACCATCCTCACGGACCAACATCCACCCACATCCTGCCACAACCATCCTCACGGCTCACCATCCACCCTCACCCTTGCACTACCATCCGCACAGCTCACCACACCCCCTCCCTCACCCCACTCACCCCCTGCCTCACCATCCCTCACGGCCCACCACACCCCCACCTCACCCGTACCCTCAGAACAGCACACGCCAGTGCCCCAAACTGGACCCCACACTTAACACTCTGACACCTGAAACAAACGATCAGTCCAAGTGAGGGAGGAGGACTGGCTGCCTGGTTCTCCGTTCCGTCCTTGCTCCACTTCCTTTTAACTGTGACATTCTCTTACATTTTTTTTTCCTCTCATTCTCACTGATATTAATCCTGGCCGAAGAGCAGGAAAAAAACTAACCAAAGTGGAACTACATGGAGATGAATGGCCACGAGTAGTGACTGTGTTTGTGATGTTTGGAGGGGAAAGGAGCGGCAAGCCGCGTGTGGCAAGTAGTGGGTGGAGGGGACAGAAAGCAGAGTGGCGGGTGGAGTGGGCAGGCCGCGTGTAACGGAAGGAGGGGGAATGGTACGGCAGGGCGTGTATGGCGGGTGGAGGTGAAGAGGCAGGCCTTGTATAGCGGGTGGAGGGGAAAAGGGGCAGTGTGTGACGAATGTCGGGGGAGAGCGGCAGGCCGTGTGGCAGCTACAGGGAATGAGGAGGCATTCCGCGGCAGTGAAGGAGGAAGGGGGCGGCAGGCCACGTGCCTTATGAGGCGGGCAAGGGGAGGGTGGGCACCCGCTTGGTTGGGTCGAGAAGGTGGTGCAGGCCGTGTTTCGTGCGTGATGAGAGGAGGGCAGCAGACTGTCTCGTGTGGTGGGTGGAGGGGAAGGGGCGGCAGGCGGTGCGTGGTGGGTGGAGGGCAAAGGAGGTGGGGTTGCAGGTGAGTGATGGGGGGCGGCAGGCCGTGTGAGGTAGGTGGAATGGGGGCAGCAGGCCGTGTGTTGGGGGAATGGGCTGCAAGCCTTGTGAGGATGGTGGAGGGACAGGGGGCGGTAGGCAATGGTGGGGGAAGGGGCGGCAGGCCATGTGTTGTGTGCAGAATGACCAGTTATATGTCCTTCAGGAGGACACCGCCACTCTGGTGGACACAGCCTCAAATACGCCCCATACCCTATTCTTTCTACGTCCCAAACCACTCCAACCCTCCTCCTTCCCACGTCCCCAGCTTCCCCATGTCCGACCTTGGGTCACATCTATGACCCAGTCATCCACACGTTCCCACCAGATGTTGTCAAAGGGGAAGTTTATCGGCATATGTTGAAATCAATACTTGACAAATACTTTTATGGTAATCATATGTCAGTAAATAACTCTGTTAGTGAGTTATATACGCGCGTTTTTCAACCCAATTTTCTTTCTATACTGATATAATGCTAAATACGTCCTACACACGGTATTTAAGATATAAAATCAAATCATAATGTGTTTTCCCGTTTGTACTTTCCTACAAAATGCCCATGTCTGCATATCCTCAGCTTATAAGGGGGTGTAAGGTGAAGAGATCACTCAAGCCTCGATGTTTTGTTTCCATCTATACAGATTAAGAATGAACGATTCTTACCACTGTCCTCCAAACATATAATCACCTTGTAGAGCATCGGGTCTTCTGTTATCTGTCCCTTCCATGTATTCCTTGGTCCATATCAGCCGATCGCTTCGACTCCCTCACCAGCTCCTGCCAGCACCAGAACCTGACCGTTCCAACACCAACCCCTGCCAACACCCTTTCCACCCTTCAGCCACGGTTTTACATCCTTTCCCATTTAATCATAACCTTCCCTCACATCTACACCCACCAGTTCCTGCCTGCAGCTTGGGTCGACAGCAGGGTAAAATCCCACGATCGCTAAAGAAAAACAATACAGTCTGATGCCGACGGTGTGGCTTCCTGACACACTTCCTCCACTCTGGGTAAACAAGAGCCTCGGACGACCCCAGCCTTACGCCCAACGCTGACATCTGCGTCTCATTTAACAGCGTTGTTTTCGCTCCTAGTTTTCTCCTTCAAAGGTTTGTTGTTTTAACCGGGGCGATCCTTAAAGTTCATGGCTATAAAACGAGACGTTTCGACTGTGAGCTCTTAATCCTTGTCAGGGATTAGCACCGTACTTCAACCCCCCCTCCACCCACATACTGCCAGGGTCAAGCGGTGCATCAGCTGGACTAGCGGCCACGGGCCACGGCCCACTACGCAGGAGGCCTTCACACCTACAGCCACGTGGACCCACCTCGCCTTGCCTCACCCGCTTGCTGTTCTGTATATGCCGGAGGTCAGGCCCGCTCTCCACGAGGGGCACGGCGAACTTTGCATGTACCTCTCCTACCCGTACAACGGAGGCCTCAAGAAATCATTCGTCTCCGTTAGTTGCAGATCCACAACACACGTCTGCCTCTCGTGATCGTCTACAGCCGTGATGGGCGAACAGACATCAACATGTGTAATTCTTGCCAACAACACCCGAGACAGTCCTCCAGCCCTTATGGACTTACCGAAGGAGCCCTACTTTCATGCATGATGCCCTCCACCACCTCACAACTCTTGTGAGTCCCTTGGTCACCTTGTCCGGCTTATTCTGTTTTTCGCTCTCCCTTTATGCCCCACGGGGAATCTTCCCCCCATTTCTCTCCCTCTCATCTCCAGAAACAATAACCTGTTGTTTGGACTTTTGAGTCACGGCGCAAAGCGAGCTGGACTCTCCCGATGACTGGTCATAGCAAATGTCATGTACTTATGATCGGAGTATATACTGATGTAGGACTAGGCGTAACAAGAGGGGCATCAGGGAGGAGCTGGTCATGGGTTGTTGTATCACGATGAGCCTCTGGAAGTCTCCAGGCCGTCCGCTGGGCCCTACCTCGGCCCTTCGTAGTACCTGGGAGTGTTCTGGACCGTTCTCCAGCCCTTCACAGTACATGGCTAGTTCAGGGTCCTTCCTGAGCCCTTAATGCCATCAGCAGCACCTGCATGGTTACGTTCACGGCTGATGTACAAAGAAAGAAAAGGAGGAAGACTTCAGGACAGAGGATGAGGGAAAATGATGGAAGAAGGATGGTAAAAGGGAACAGATAAGGTCATTGCAGCTTCCCTTACCCCCGTCCTCGCCGCCTCCCTCACCCCCGTCCTCGCCGCCTCCCTCACCCCCGTCCTAGCCACCTCCCTCACTCCGTCCTCGCCGCCACCCTCACCCCCGTCCTCACCACCTCCCTCACTCCGTCCTCTTCGACGCCCTCACCCCCGTCCTCGCCACCTCCCTCACTCCCGTCTTCTCCGATTCCCTCACCGCCGTCCTCGCCGCCTCCCTCACCCCTTCCCTGCAATGTCATCACCACACTGTATCTCAGCATACGAGTATACATCAGGACAAATCAGTATACCTAACACATATGTATACATGATGTGTATGTGTGTGTTGAGCGCGAGGGCGTAAAATATAATGTCCAGACAGCTGTCGACCGGCGGCCATGTACACGCGCCGGTGTCATCATGGCTAAGTCATCCCCCCTTTTCCTCTCCTCCGCCATTTCCCCCCAACCCCTAGCTTCTCCTTTCTCTCCTCTTAGCCATTAGGGCGCACCTTTGCTTAATGAGAAGTACGTCTCTTGCCCCATATACGCCCTAACCTTAAGGGCGTCGTCCCTTAGCTTGCTGGGGAGTCTCAACCAACGCAACCTTAGCCTGATGAGGAGTACATCTCTCCAACAACCTCTCCCCCGACGCCCTCCGTGCTGCGCCCAGCATCGTCCCCACCCACACCCACCCTCCTGGTTGTGTAGGGACACCTCCACCACACGTACTTACACATACACATACACACACAAAACAGATCACGTACGGAGAACTTGCAAAATTCCGGCAAGAGCTATAGCAGTAAGGGAATATTCTGGCGACAGGTCAACGGGCTAATTATCTTCGGCGGTTCTTTCTTTCTTTTTTTTATATATCTGACTCCTATGAATCCGGTGGGCTCGGGGGGGAGGAGGTGGAAGCCAGCGGAGAAGTGTTCGTGGGCTGCAGCACACAACGTTCCTTCACCCCCAGCCTGGCTTGTGGATAACCTAATGGGCATGCACGGTCAAAAGGCTTACACCACACCTCTGCTCCAATTATGTATCCTCTGCAGGCAAGGCTCTAATCTTCTGGAACTTCACCAATCATTGTGAAACTCGTTCATTACGTATGCTCCAGGCGTCTCCGCCAAGAAACGGTTCGCTTACTGTCCCTCCTCACTAACCTACAACCCTTTCTGTCCTGGCCTCCATCTTTCCTGTCCGCTGCCTACCCATTCATTGCCATCTTTCGCTGAGAGCATTGACATGTTTGCATCATCATGCACAGTACTGTTATTAGCTGCTATCTGATGGTAAATAAAGAGAGTTGTATTATGTATAAGAGGGCCGACCCCCATAAAGGTTAGCGTGGTGGCCTGGTGGCTTCTCCGTGGCCAGAATACTGATGAGTTGCCTGATGTCGCCTCGCGCTACAACCTGCCTTAAAAACATCCCAGCACAACACCACCATCTGATTCACCCGGCGTCCTGATGGTGCCTCCGCATCAAGACAAGCACGGGAGGGGGGAATAATAGGCCAGTTTGGGCTTAGATTGGGATTCGTCTGACTCCGAAAACGTGACAGAACCGTAAGGGCGCCATGACCGCGGGCGAGAGTTGTCCTTGGCGCGCCACCCGGTGAGCAGGTACAATCCTACCGGACCGGGCCACATACTCCCACAAATACACCATAAACACAGACCCTAACGCCTCCTCATACGTGGTACACGGGTACATACATACAGCTGATATCATGAGAGGGAACTCAAGGCAGAAATGCTCTACAGGATGGCACTGAGGGACGAATAATGAAACCGAAGCAGTTCAGACTTGGCAGCACTGGTCTTCAAGGCTGCGAGTAACGGTGAATGAACGCTAGGCGGGGGGGCAGGGGTGGCGGGGCAGGGGCTAGGGGGGGGGAGAGGAGGAGAGCGGGGTAAAGGATACTAGCAGGTGGAATACAATGTGGGCTCTAATGCCAGTAATTGTGGAGGAACACACACGCCACCTAGCAACACCTAGAGCCTGGCGGGAACCCTTCCTCCTGCACGTGTAGGTCCACAGGAAACCCTCCTTCCAGAAGGGGGTGGCGGGGTGAGCAGGACAAAACTACTGCAGCAGGCTGCAACATGAACCCGTCGTTATGACGTGTTGTTGCAGATGCCAGTCTGGGCAGACCTGATCACCCAGGCCGACTGGAAACGTTGTCTGCCGTCGTCGTGGTGTTCTGCACGCCTCCCTCGCTGACTTTTATATCCAGGCTTACGTATATCCCTGCACCAGTTCAAACGTACGTGGTCTGCCACCATAAAATCTTTATATATATATATATATATATATATATACATAAGGTGTTACTGAACTCTAGCCTACTGGCGATTACACCACCCAAGAGGTCACCTTCGGCAAACCTGTATTACTGTCAATGGACGGAAATGAGTACAGTCTTGTCAAGGGACCCTCGCCCTCGAAAGGAGTTTCCTCATTTCCCCGCTTCTAAGGGGAGCGCTATGCCTCTGGGCACATCGTGGGGAGTGCCTTCAATGCGAAAAAAAAAAAAAAAAAAGGAAAGCGAGAGAGGGCCAACGTGTTGGAAATGAAATCCCTAAGGACAGTAAGTGGTGTGGGGCGGGTTTTACCGTGTTGCGGAATGACACTGAAAGAAAGAGAGAGTTGTGAAAAGCAAGCAGACGCGCAGCTTTCCCATAAAAGAGCAGATTCTCAGGTTCGCTGAAATGGTTTCGGACATGGGGAAAAGAATGAGCGAAAGGAGACTTGACCAAGAGGGCCTAAGTGTCAGAGGGACAGGGAGGAAGCGGGAGATCGAGAAGATACGAGAATGGTAGAATAAAGGGTGCTTTGAGGTACCGGGGCCAGAACATTCAGGTGTGAAAAGTATATGCATGAAATGGAATGAATCTAATCGTCAAGGTATACGAGAGGGACGTGCCCTCGGTGGAATGAAACAGGATGTATCAAACAGTCGAGGTAGATCTTGGATATGCTCGTGGGGCTTGGCTGTTGATAGTGAGCCGTGGTTGCAGTACAATATACAATACACCAAGAGAATAGATGCGAGAAAATGAAGCCGTTATTTTGTTCGTTCGCTACCTCGCTACGGCTGGAGAAGCACTGAGGGATTTTCATTCGAGAACCCCCTTTTGAGGGGGCTCCTGCACCTTCGAGACTCTGCTCCACGCCCAGTGGAAAGTAAGGTGGGCTTCTTTGAAATCAGGAGGGTTCTTATCGACTCTATCATCTTTATCATATATATATATATATATATATATATATATATATATATATATATATATATATATATATATATATATATATATATATATATATATATATCGGTGTAAGCAATACAAAACGTATCACCCATTATGATAATACACATAAAAGCCTTTTCATTAATTTCTTTTTTTGGGGGATACGCGTTTATTGTTTCGTTCAGCACAATGCAGCAGCACCCTGGCTATCCCGGTGGATTGCCAGTTTCAGCGGTGTGCCAGCCTCACCAACAGCACAACACGGGTTGGCCGCCGCCACCACCCCCCTGTCCCCGGCTTGACTATTTCAACATTCTAGGCAAGGCCAAGGGCAAGTGGCCCCCGCTCTGTCATCGTTAGGGGCGAGAATAGTGTATATCCGTGGTGGTCATTCGACCCTCCGTCGCGGTGACACTGTATGACCTCACACGGCACCTCACGTGGGCCGCTTGCAGCAGCAGCAGCAGCAGCAGCAGAAGCGGCCCAGCTCTGCTTTGCTGGTTATTGCAGGCTGCTTCAAGACAGGACAAGGCAACCACCAGACCTGCAATGACCCCCCAGTATCTCTTCCACTAGCTACCTCCACCCTTACGCTGCCAACAAGGCGACTGCTGCGGACAATGAACGTACAGAAAGCAGGTATACAACGTACAGAAAAGAGCATCTGGTTGTAACACTTTTTTTCCTACTTATGATTTGGCGAGTGTGCTCGGTTCCTCGGCGAGGTGTAGCCCTGCTTCCTCTGCTGGCGTCTCCACCTCCGCCTCACCAAAGCATGCGTCGTCGCCACCTGATGTAACCACCACCCACAACAATGTACATATTCTCTCCCTACATACTCTCAGTTCAGAGTCCTCCGCTGACGCTTCACGTCTGGGTAAAAGAGGTTCCTTGAGGTACGTGTGTTCCTGGAGCGGAGTGGTCCTGATGGTTGGGGTGTGTGGTGAGTGTGGCTGTCTGGGGACGTCCTCCATGTCCTTCTCTGCTACTGCTTAACGGTCTCAGTCCGCAAACCATCACCACCAGCCCTTTACCCACCGCCGTCCATCGCTCCCCGCTCTCATTATCCTCCTCCACGTTAACACTGCCGGTCCCTCTCGCCAAGATTATCGGCTCCCACGTCCACCTTACCGGCTCCCCTCGCTATCATTATCGGTCCCCACGTTCACATTACCGGCCCTCTTGCTAACATTACAGGCCTCCCCCGTTAGCGTTACCGTCCCTCACGTTAACATTAACATCACTTTCCCTCCCACTAACCACCTCCATCGCCCAGCCACCCATGGCACGCTCGTTAATCAGTACCTTCACCCCAAATGCTCGACGCTGGGGTCATCTTAACCCAGCCTCTTGAGCACGACGGCACGCCTCTTGAGTGTGTACGATGGCGAGGTCCTTCAATACCCAAGGGTCGTGCCGTCGTGCTCGCGGGGCTCGGGTGATTACATGATAGCTGGGCCGTCTACATACACCTTACCGCCCACCTTGTGAGCCATACCACATATACTTGACAGGCAGAAGACGTCTTCCTTAATGAATGGTTGCAACATGACCTCCAGCTGCACCCCCTTTCCTCTACCCCCCATGAAAACTAGCACCTCTATGGTATAGTTAAGCCAAAAAAAACGCACGAATTTCCGTTAACATCAGCCTGTTGGACGTCTCTGTTAACGGCCGCACGACCCCTGGCGACTGGTTGCCGTAGCCTTGACTATCAACTGCCGTCTCCCCAAAGTGCAATGAACACTCTCAATGTCACATGTTGGCAACATATGGCAACTGTTGCGTTGCCAGCTGCTACTGCTGTTGTGTGGTTGGGTTGTAGTGGTTGTGTTGGTTGGTTGTAGTTGTGTGGTTGGTTGTAGTAGTTGTGTTGGCTGCTCACGTTGTTTTTGGCTTAGGAGGCCACTGTGGTTGTAAATATGTAGACAACTCTCGTTGTAGTCTTGAAGTGGGCAAACCTGAATGGAGCGGTTGTTTAAACGGCTCCCATACTTGTAGCTGTTGTGTGGTAATTGTGGGTAGTTTTTTTTTTTCTTGTCTAAGCTCCGCTGGTTGTAGACGTTGGTTGGTAGTGGTGGTGGCAGGGGATGAGACCCTCTGGCATTGTTCATATATATATGTTATAGTTATAGTTCAAATTCATATGTTATAGTTGTGTTAGCACTTCTGAGTGTTGTGTTGGTATATCTTGGTGCAGCCTCTGGTCCGGGTCTTACTTCCATTTGTCATGTGGGCGAGTCATTGTGTGGTGTGGTGTGGTGTGTTAGGTGGGGGGAGGGGGAGAGGTTCCTGCAGCTGTGATGTGGTGGTGGGAGGGAGGGAGGGAACGGTGGTTCCCGGTGCTGTGGTGCGCGGGAGTAGGTTCCTGGTGTTGTGGTGTGGGTGAGGGGTTGGGGAGTCGGTCCTTCGTGGTGGTGTGGTGTGTGTGATCTCGGCTCTTGGTGCTACGGTGTGATCGCTACCCGGCGCTGGGGTGTTGTGATCTGTTCCCGGCGCTGGACTGGGCACCTGGCTTCAGATTTCCTCGTGTACACCGTGTTCCCATCATCGGCTATTTCACTGCTGGTATTGCCGCTGTGATGGCAGAAGCAGTGCCTACTGGAGCTTCTATGCTCTGGTGGTAGTTTCTGCTGATGATGTCATCACGTATTTCTTTTCTCTCTCTTGACTTCTTTCTTAAAGGGAACGTGTTCTTGCTGTGGTGTGGGCAGCTGCTATGGTGAGGGGTTGTGGTGGTTGTGGAAGGAATAATCGTACGTGTTGTGTAAAAGGGTGTAGGGTCTGTAGAGGAGGATGTAAATGATGTATAAGATGTGAAAATTGTATGAGGGAGGGTGTGATTATTGTATGAGAGTAAATGTTGTATCAGAGGGCGCAAATGTTGTTTAAGTGGGTAAATGGTGAACAGGAGGGTGTAAATGTTGCATAAGTATATAAATGTTGTATAATAGGGTGTAAATATTGTGACTGTAAATACAGTTTAAGAGGCAGTAAATGTTTTATAAGAGGTTGAGAATGTTGTATCAATGGACATAAATGTTGTATAAGTGGATACACGTTGTACAAGAGGGTGTAAATTTTGCACGTGCATAAACGTTTTAAAAGTGGGTGTAAATGCTGCATCGGTGGATAAATGTTGTATATAGGAGGGTGTAAATGCTGCATAAGTGCTCAATGTTGTATGTGTAAATGTTGCAGAAGAGGGTGTAAACGTTGTGACTTGCGTGGGGGGGCAGCGTTACTGCCACTATGTATGCCTGGTTGGTGGGGCAGTACGTGCGCCATCGTCCTCGTCGCCTTCGTCATTGCCATCGTCCTCGTCGTCTTCGTCATTGCCATCGTCCTCGTCGCCTTCGTCATTGCCATCGTCCTCGTCGTCTTCGTCATTGCCATCGTCCTCGTCGTCTTCGTCATTGCCATCGTCCTCGTCGTCCTCCTCTTCCTCCACGGTCCGCGTGTACCATCCACCCACCACGTCATTACACATAAGGTCGTGTTGAGTGAGTATACATGAGGAGCGCCGTCAGCTGTGCGTGGTGTGGGTGTACTGTTCCCCTCCCCCTCATAAGAAGACAGTACCCGTCACACAAGTGTTTCCCTCACAGCTAATTGACAGTACCAAACACACACGTGTTCCCCTCACGGCCCGGTGATAGCACCCGTCACACACGTGTTCCCCTCACGGCCCGGTGATAGCATCCGTCACACACGTGTTCCCCTCACAGCCAGATGACAGCACCCGTCACACACGTGTTCCCCTCACAGCCAGAGTACAGTACCCGTCACACGTGTTCCCCCATCAATAAACACTAGCCTGAAATACACTGGAGGTAACTCACGAAGAGGCAACCTCCTGCCTGTGCTGGAGGGTAGAGACCTTCCAGACTTCCAGGACTCGTCATGTGGAACCAACTGGAACACTCCAACGCCTCAACGCCTTCTTCACCCCATCTGTCGCCCCTCAGGCACAGCACCGTAAGAGTCATTTTACCCCCCCTGGAGGGCTGAGCCGGGCTCATATTGAAGCGATTATGGACCGTAGAAGATATCCTCCCAAGAGGAGGCTGGCGTATAGGGAAGACCGGCTGCTGATGCCAGACGCGTTGTGTCTGCTGCTCCATATATCTATCTATCTATCTATCTATCTATCTGTCTATGTATCAACATATGTGTGGGAGGGTGGGTGAGCCTATGTGTGTATGTGTGTGTGTGTGTGTGTGTGTGTGTGTGTGTGTGTGTGTGTGTGTGTGTGTTTTGTTATATATCGACAGTATACATATACGCACATATTAATGTCCTTATCGTATGGGGTTGTACCTATAACATCACAAGCATGAATGGCCAGAGGTAACATGTCCGTGTAAACCCCCCCCTCAAACCCCAGCAGGGGAGGAGGGATGAGGAAGCCGGGCGGAGTGAGGCGTGGCTTGCAGGGAGTCAGGGAAACGACGTCGAGTGCAAATCGAAGGTCCTGGTTGAGGGAGTGTCGAGGAAAGGGGAGCTGAAGGTGCCGTCGACGCTCCGTGATGACCATCAGTTCGTGCACCGCCCCTCTGGAGAAGGTCATCCCCCACCCCCCATTTTGCAGCGCCCCGTATTCCCGCCCCCTCCCTCCTCCCCCCGCCCAGACCTTAGCATGACATCGCCCTATGTTGCCAGGCTTTGTGTTCAAGACTCCCATGTTGGAGAAGTTCCAAGGTGCGCAGCCCTCTTGTTTCAGCGCCCCGGAGTCGGGGGCAGGTCCGTATGCTGCGTCCGCTGCCGCTGCTACGGGGGCCACTCACAACTGGGTCCGGTGTTGCGGTGTCTTGTGATGCAGTTCCTCCCGTTGTACGGTCCAAGTGGCACTGTCCTGTATTGCAGCTCGCCTTGTTGTGTAGACCCATGTGGCACTGTCCAACAGCGCCTCACGCTTCAAAAGTTCTTCTGTACGTTTCGTGTGCCTCACATCACAGCCCTCACACGTCATCACCACTTAAGAGGAACCATCATCGTCTCGCTCGACCCCCTTTCCTATGACCCCGTAGCGCAGTCATCACAGCGGTACAGCCCACAGCAGCGCCTCCTGTACAATTACAGCGGCGCGGCCCACAGCTCCTGCTGTGCCCACTCAAGTCCAGCGGGGAGGTGTCTTGAGTCCCAAACTAGTGCCTCATCATCAGATACTCTCATCATGGTGTACGTCGTCACACACACACACACACACACACACACACACACACACACACACACACTATACCACCACTAGACTACAAATCGCATCTTGCTTATCATTCGTATCATATGATACCAGAAGATACAAAGGATATGTGTGAGGTCGCACTGTTAAACAGGTTTGTTCTCGCGATCTCTTAGTCTCATCGCGGCATGTTCGATCCATTCTGGGGGGGGGGGGTTATATCTTGGTACAGTCTTTATCATCATAACCATCACCAGCTGCCCCACCGTCGCACACGTCACTGTCAAAGCCCACCAATCCGTCACACTAAGCATGCCACCCTCACATTACGTCTCTGCCACAGCTCTCAACCGTACGTCACACCAAGCACGTCGCCACGACAGAAGAAGCCCTCACCGCTCACCACGACACACCAGGCACCCTTCATCATCACCAAACACTATGCAAACACATCCGTCACAAGCACAGGAGGACCCGCCTCACCACTACCATCTCGTGATACTCCTCTTGTAACACCTTACAGGGGATCCAACCCCAAACAACAAAACCATTGACAAACATCAACAACACCCCTCATCATATGACCTCCTCATTACAACCCAGTGATATTGTGAGGATGGGTGCTGCAGGACGGAGTGGGCGTTGTGAGGCTTGTGGTTGTGACGCCACTGGTGTTATGAGTGATGGGTTATGAGTGAGGGTGTTGTTCACATGACCTTTGAGTACGTGGGTAGGTGCTGCTCTAACAACTGCGAGAGGGGCAGGGAAGAGGGTAAAGAGGTGGTGGTGGTGGTGGTGGTGTGTGTGTGTGTGTGTGTGTGTGTGTGTGTGTGTGTGTGTGGAGGGGGAGGGGGGCAGCGCGGGGTACAGAACCTGTATGCTAGGGGGAAGCCCGGTACACTACTGCGTCATTTTCAATGCCAAGGCCGGCCAGCACATGCAGGCTGGCGGAGCAGCGGCAGCGGCGGCGGCAGCAGCAGCAAACCCGGCCGGTTAGCGGCAGATCCGCCCAGCTAACGTCACTCTACCTGTAACACGGTGGTCGGTGGTGCTGGCTGGCTAGCACAGGCCCTCCCCTCTGCCTGGCAGTAACTCCCAACCCAACGAGAACAAGCCATAAGACTACATGTAAGAATCTGCACCAAGAGAACGGACTCGGATTGGGCAACATGCCACAGGTAACAGGTTTGTGGGGCGGCAGTGTGGGCCGTGAGGCGTGTGGCCATACAGGGGGGTGGTGGTGAGGAGAGAGAGAGGGGGGGAGGGAGCCGCCTCACCCACGCTCCCTCCTTGCCACCAGTGACCCCTCCACACACACTACACCCATCTCGATGTCAGAGGCTACTATGTGGCGCCAACCTCTTCATTCCTCCCTCCCTGGCATGAATCACACGGATCGCACCTCACCGCAATAGAACGTCCCTCACCTACGTCCAGTAAAACTCCACTCCTCCATCAGTATTCCCTCTTCTTCCTCCTCCGGTAGCGTTCCTCCTACTTAAGGCCCTTCTTCCAGTGCCTCCGTCACCAGCACTAGGAAACAGACTCTAGCGCAACTGTGGACGTATCATCTTGACCCCGCCAGAGTCTGCTGACGAGCCTCGGGGTGACCCGGTTCCTCTCCAACGGACTGGAGGCGTCCGCCTCCCGTCCATAAAGGCCAGTTTACCTCTGCTGCGGCAGGAGGAGGAGGAGGAGGAGGAGGAGGGGCGACGTGTGCATAGCTGCGTCTCCCCCCGGCCTGCCTGACAACATGCCGCCCACACACACACACACACACACACATGATCATCTGGCTCCCAGGGCGGAACTAGTCAACGGTCTACTGTTTGAACCAGCGGAAGTTTGTCCGCTGTGCCCTTGACTCGCCAGCACGTACAACATACGTGAACATAAAAAAAAATAAACAATGCCAACCCGTTGTCACTATAGAGTGCACTGTCTTTTTTTCAATATGGTGAATGAAAGCTAACAAAACGACAGAGGTAGGTGTAGCACAGACATATTCCAGGTAATAGTAAAGGGACTAATATATATATATATATATATATATATATATATATATATATATATATATATATATATATATATATATATATATATATATGTGTGTGTGTGTGTGTGTGTGTGCGCGTGTGTGTTATGGACGTAACCATTCTTCACAACCCTCACGTTATGTTGTGGTGAAGATGGGTCTGGTGATGGTGGTGGCTCACATGCTGATGACTAGGGATGATGGTGTAACTCTCACGTCAACGATACTGATGATGATGATGATGATGATGATGATGATGATGACGGCGGGTCTGGTACTGATGATGGCACAGATGACCCCCTGTTCGGTTTGACACCATCTTCACACAACACGAAAGAGACGCTGAAACCTTCATCCACACAGGTTCAAGAAATGGGCCCCCACACCTCCCACGAGTCTAAAACTCCCTCCCCACACGGAGGAAAATATGTAATTGCATACCATACGGTTTGCCTCTTGCCGAACACAAAGAATCGGGTGACAGTGAATTAATCAAGCAATGTGTGCTGTACTACGGACGCCACACCCTGAAACCTGTCAGACTTATAAATGGAGAATGAATATTTGTGAATGAGAGAGGTGTGGCCTGCGGGGGGTTGTGTGAGGGAGGGAGGGAGGTCCCAGTGTGCTGCATATGGCCAGGGGAGCCCGCCTGCGGACCCACCCTCACCACCTCTTTGGTACGTGGATCAAGGCAGGGCCGCCACAAAAGCCCATTATCTCACATACTGAACAAGTGCTACATGGATCACGTGCGGTTTGAGCCGTAGCGGCGCGTACTCAGGTGCGTAGCTTAAACTACAATAAACGCCTCGAGGGATGTTCCATAATGCAGGCGGACGTCCGCACTTGATGTCTTACTGGAAAACGAAGGATACGGAATCGAAGTGAAGCTGGTAGAAGATTCATGTCCCTCCTGGGGAAGTCAATTAGCTCCTCCTCCAAGCCTAGGTGTGGCAGGGGTGAAGGAAGACCTCCCCTCTTTGTGTGTGTGTGTGTGTGTGTGTGTGTGTGTGTGTGTGTGTGTGTGTGCGCGCTTATCCCCCCACCCTGTAGCCGCCTTGCCGGTGGACTGAACCAGGCCATAGTCCACCTCTGCCACACAACCAACCCCTCACCCTTGCCAGCCACAGTCAATCCTTTACCTCTACTGTGCACAGGCGAACCCCTTGTCATACTGCCAGCTCTCACCCAGGTCTTCCTCAGAGGTAGAGCGCCAAGGCTAACACATCCTGACCCACTGGAAGGTTTGTTTCCATCTCCACCGTTAAGTCGGCAGCGAGGGAGGACACCGTGCCCGGGGGTGCGGGTGGCTGCTGCTGCTGCTGCTGCAGCTGCTGGATGTGAAGCCGACTTCCAACGTGGTCTGTGGGTCACAGTCATGAGTTGGTCAGGGTAAAACGTCATATTTGCAGCTGCCGTTCAAGATCGCGTCGATGAGAAGCCTTTAGAGGAAGAGAGAGAGAGATAGAGCCAGAGTAGTTCACAAATCTATTCCTACGTAAGGGGTTGGGACGCAGCAGGATGTCTTTATGCATAATGCACAAAGATAAGAGTCGATTAGTTACGGGTGTGTTGTCTACGAGAGTGCCACAGTGTGGTGCGGGCACCGCGTCCCTGGGTGATGTGTCAGGGCGGTGATGTGCGGGTGCCGGGGGAAGGGGCCGCACCCCAGCCACCACTGGTAGCGTCCTCTGTGCTTCCGGTCCGCTGGCTGATGACAGCATCATTCCACAAGCCTCCGTTAGGGTATACTTCCTGTTTGGTCCACGAGGGGGAGAACGTTTACAGCTTCCCCTTCGCTCAGCCTTCTACCTCTGCTCCCGTCCTTCACTCTATTCTCTTCTTCTTCAATTCATTATTCTCTTCTCAGCCTAATGTTCTCTGGTCATGTTCCTTCCTTCATGCTATTCGTATACGGACTCTTACCTATCTACAGTGTCTCTGCCCAAGCCCAGCTTCCTCGAGGGTTCCTCCTTCTCCTTCACCACCGCCGTACCTCTCAAAATCCTGCCCCTTCCCCAACTTTACTCATTCCTCTCCGACATCACCCATTTCCCTTTCCCTGATGCTCAATACTCCATCACCCTATCCCATTCCCACATCACCGACGCTCTCACTCCACGATCATCCTGGCCCATTCCACCATCACCCTGGCCCACTCTACCACTATCCCTGTCCACCTTAACATCACCCTGGCCACTCCTCTGGTGTCTACTGCCGTGTGATACTGACCAATAACACCAACAACATTTGATGCAGTGTTCCCATCCTGCCAACTTAACCCACCATCAACCAACCAACCAGCCAACCAACCTGAACTACCACCATCAACGGCCAGCCAACCAACCAAACGCATCAACTACCAACATCCACCCAGCTAACCTAACCTACCACCACCACCACAGCCAACCGACCAAACCAACCTGACCCACTACCACCACGCTGCCAACCAACCAGCCAAACCAACCAACCTGACCCACTACCACCACGCTGCCAACCAACCAGCCAAACCAACCAACCTGACCCACTACCACCACGCTGCCAACCAACCAACCCAACCAACCAACCTGACCCACTACCACCACGCTGCCAACCAACCAGCCAAACCAACCAACCTGACCCACTACCACCACGCTGCCAACCAACCAACCAACCCAACCAACCTGACCCACTACCACCACGCTGCCAACCAACCAGCCAAACCAACCAACCTGACCCACTACCACCACGCTGCCAACCAACCAGCCAAACCAACCAACCTGACCCACTACCACCACACTGCCAACCAACCCCACCTCGTGATGGCGCCGCACACTGCAAATCAACGACGCCTTAAACTTTGCCTTATGCACGCCAACTGCACCATAACCACCAGCCTTTGGTACAGGGTGATGCAATAACTCTGCTGAACATTTAGAGTGAGAGACCGTAAGACTGCACAACTTCCTCCTGGGATACCGGTAGCTTCGGTGAACAACAGGTGCAGCTACGGAAAAATAAATGCATGACTGCGCAGTAAAACGGGACGATGAGCACAGAAAATGAAACTCTAGGTTGGTGGAGAGGGAGAGATTCAAAATGATTCATGCACTGAACGAATTCCTCGGTCATTCCCACCTATTCCTTGTACTTGGATCATGATTACCTCTGCAACTAGACGGTGAGCGAAGGAAACAGATACAACCGCTGGATTTCTATGCTCTTTCTAAAATGTTCGGACTGAGACTGAATACTTTTGCTTTTCCCATCGGTGCTTCGCCCTCCTCATGCGGTGCGTTCGTGTTGGCAATAAATTCTTATATTCCCCAGAGCTCACACAGACGCGACCCCTTGGAAAAATACATCGAAGAACACGTAAGCATATTTCTCAAAGGCTATAATAGAGGTTATATTAGCCTATATATCTTGAGACAGAATAAAGGAATTTCTGGGAGAAACAAGTGAGACTTGGCGGGCGGGAGAGCGTCGGACACACACACCGCTTCTGCAGGCGGCTGCACAATGTTTCGCTCGGGTGTCCCCAAGGTGACCTTCAGGGACCGCCTCGGGCACTTTTGGACGAAGTCAGTGTTCTTGTGATTCCCGGCAGTTTGCAGCAGTAACAGTGTTTCCAGCGGCCGCCCCACTGGTTTGTTTGGGTTGGCTAAAGGGGCGGGAGGGAGGGAGGAAGGAGGAGGAGACGGACGCTAAGGCCATGGGCGAAGCGCCTCTCATGTCCTCCTCGTGGTTTGTGGCGGGGGCAACCCTAGTCTTGACGAGGGTCGCGGCCGCCTTGACCTCTCTTACCGCGAACTACTCGTCCACTTCCTCCCCCTCGTGTCTTAAGAGAATATAATAGCGAAAGAAGTGAGTGGAAAGCACGATGAGGAGTACTCTGACGTAAGGACTCAAGAAGACGCGGGCTATCAGCGAGATACGAGGACGGCTGCGGCTGCGGCGATGGCGGCGGTGGCGGCGATGGTGGTGGTGGTGGCGGCGGCGATGGTGGTGGTGGCGGCGGCGGCAGCGTCGGCCATCACTGCTCCAGTTGCTCCACCTGCGCCAGAGAGAGAGAAAAAAAAAGGGCGAACCCCTCTCGATGGCCGCTCCATCGTGTACCTCAGGTGTTTTTATGAATGGCAACACTTTGAAAAGTACATGCCACCGACTCTCTTTCTCATCAGATCAGGTGGTGCATCTTCCTGTTTTAACGAGAATGTAGCGTTAAAAAAAAAAAAAAAAAAAAAACGATGTCGCTCACTGGAGATTTCAACGGCAGGACAAGTAGCAATCTCGGTTACCAGGGCACCTGCTCTGTACATCTGCCAAGCGGGGCACGACACCACACTGCAGTCCATACTTCATCCGCTAGGTTAGGTTAGTCTCGCATCATTTAGAACACGTTTAAAACCATTTCTTTTCTTCTTCTTTTCTTATCATAATCTTGAGGATCGCTGTTCATGCACTGCTAATCCTCCGTGCCAGAAGGACTCCAGCCAATCCAGACATGTACTCGGGAGGGGAGGGGGACTTCGAAAATCGCCTTGACGGTTTGAACACAACACTGGTTTGATCGTCACTAGCCCAACCGCCTATCCATCAACACTCCACTCCCCCCTCCTCGCCTCCGCCTCCCCGCCTCGCCCTCTCTTCTAACCCCCCCACCACCACCGACCCTGTTCTGATGACACACTCTTCAAGAAGTGTCTCAAATAAACCTCTTGTAATTAAGAGGAAGATTAGCAAGGCTAATGAATAAGGAACACGAATAACTATCCACTCACACACACACACACACACACACACACACACACACACACACATATACATATATGTGTGTGTGTGTGTGTGTGTGTGTGTGTGTGTGTGTGTGTGTGTGAGTGTGTGTGTGTGTGTGTGGACAGAGGTGCTTCCCTCCTAGGATCTGCCTCACTGGGGATCAGCTACAAGATGGTGGTCGAGACCATCGAGAGAGGCTCCACAGACAAAAGAACATCGCCCGCTACACCGACACACTCTTCACGCCTACTGATTTACGTGCGGGACGCGCTACGTGAGGAGGGGAAAGGAGGGAGAGCAGCTTCACATTCAGCTTTACTCCCGGTGCAAGAGAGGTGGGAAATATATATATAAATGAAAAAAAGGCGTCACGTTGAATTCAGTGGAGCCGAAACGATCGCTGTTGCCATGTTACAAAGGCCTCCTGCGGAGTGAATGTTCGGCCTATTGGTCCGTGAGTAGTTATCTCTTTTTCTTTTTTCACCACACACACACACACACACACACACACACACACACACACACACACAGACCGTCAGCAACGCTATGAAAGTTAGCTACTCCTTCGGGGCAACAGATGGCGATGGTTCCTTGTTTCAATCGTAGGATTGCCTCTCCCCTGGGTAGCGCGGTTTGTATCCTCCCCTCCCTCCAGCCAGGCCGGCACTCAGGTCTTAAGCGGCTACCAGGAAAGAGCGAGGAGGAGAGGCCTAATACAGTAATCAATCGACAAGGCCACTTTCCCCTCCTTGTGTCACGCATAGCAAATGGTCGATGGTTCGACCGACATCCAACCTTGAACTGTAAACAGTGCGGCGGGAGGGCGGGCGGGCGGGCGGGCCACTTCACTGCTGACGTGCACCGCCCTCCCCCACCGCCACCACCACCTCCTAACTCACTCCCTGCTGACGTGCACCGGACTCTCCCACACCACCAACCACTACTGCTGGCGTGCACCTCCCTCTTCATCGCATACCATCACATCAAACAACCACATTGTCGTCCCTTCCATATCAGTAATTAAACCTGACCCAGATGCTTCAAACGGATATATATATATATATATATATATATATATATATATATATATATATATATATATATATATATATATATATATATATATATATATATCATTACTATTATTACTCAAGTCAACCGTACTTTTTCTCTGTAAAGTCTGGCAAAACTCTGGTTTAATTTTACTCGAAAAACTTATTTCAACATCATTATTAATCTACCTTATGCATGATCCAATCATTATACACGACTCATGTCTGTCAGTCTGTTTTAATCAGCGCACGAGAGGATAATCACCAAGATGGTAGGCAGGAGGCGAAACAATGCAAATGGAGAGTAAGGCGAGCGTGCAGGGTTCCGGTGCTGGCCGCCAGAGGCCAGCACCAACAACTGACACAAGAGCTGTTATTGTCTCTGTGGGTGCAAGTGGGAGCGCGAGTGTTTGGCATGCCCTCAACCGTGTTCAGATTTTCTTTACCCGGGTCTATGATACGTAGTGACTTGACCTTCATTAACTGACGACCTGGCCACTCAACCCGCGGTCGCCTACCGTTGACCTGACTCTTAAATCGCAAATGGAGTGATCCTCTGCCACTTCTGGCCCGACTGTCTTGTGACCTGATTCACTTGGTCTTGACCTGACCCTCAACCGCTGCTGACCTGATCTTCACCTGCCCTTCGTACCGGACTAAAGCAGACGTATATTGCGTTTTATACGCTACGAGGGGACGTTACTTAGGGGTGGGGGTGTGTTACGTTAGCGTATGCGTGGGTTCAAAAGGCTGGTGTGTTGTACTAGACTACAACCATGGCTGTCATACCGGGTTGATGTCATGCGGGTGTGTCCCGTGACTGACGCCATATGTCCGTCAAGACTACCTGGAACAAGAGGAAAGAGGAGGGATGTGGTTCTTCCATGCGAGGCTCTGGACGATGACGACAGTGTGTATTGTTCTGAGGAAACACTGGCTGGGAGGAGGTATACAGGAGGAGGGGAACGAGGAGGTGGAGGAGGAAGAAGAAGAAGGGGAGGAGGAGGAAGGGGTGGAACAAGAGGAGGGAGAGAGAGAGAGAGAGAGAGAGAGAGAGAGAGAGAGAGAGAGGCTGCACCCTCACCCGGCGTCTGAGCGGTGACTTAGGTTCTGGTACCAGAGACTAAAAGGCTTTTTCAGGTGTGGCGGACGGACGCCCCATCCGTCTCCAGCACCTCCACCACTGCAGCCACAACCGAGTTCAAGGCCAAACACCATAACCTAGGCGGGATGATGCCGTGGATGCTGCTGCAAGAAATGCCTCCTGACGTTGCCTGTTCTGCTGCAGGGTCTGCTCACTGCTGCTCCCACCCGTGCTTGTTTACAGTCTTATAACAAAAGGTTTTAGTCAAAGACAGTAGTTCTGGTCGAGGCCCAGTCACGAAAAACGAAAGAGGTAAACATACAGAAGAGAGTTAGATGTGTTGTCTGAGGCAATGACGTAGAAGCCGGCAGCTTAGCTCTAATGAACAGAAAGACCAGCGATCCTGACAAGGAAGGTGTAAGTTGGTTCCGCGCATCACTTTAACATTCTTAAGTCAGGAAGGTGGTCCTTCCCTGGGCGGCTGTCTACAACCTAGTCCATACAGCGGTGATAGCATCAATGGCAACAGCACATGACAAAGATGCTGGCAGTTGTCCCTTGCAGATATAACTGAAGCGACTACGAGAGGGAGCTGCGAACAGGCCAGCCACATATCAAGACTGTGGACGTGGTAATTGTGTTGCTGTAGCGAGGCAGCAACAGTGTTGCTGGGGTCCAGCTCTCAAACAACACCAGCAGCAAGTCAGATCTACATTAACAACGTCATGACGCCACTATTGTTCCGAAGGCCATAAATATGTAGCATGCGCCCATTCAGCCATATCCTTTATCCGGATCGTCTTTTATTATGTAAAACCACGAGACCTTCAATAGGTTGTGGCCCTGAGCCGGGGAGGTACAGCAGGCCGGCCTCGCGCGGGACCTGGCACGGGCAGCTGGTCGGTAGACACAGCCGTCGTGTGGGTAGTGCTTCGGCCGAGGAACCCGATGTTCGTTCGCCCTGCAGGTCCATCCTCCACCTCGTACTTTTTCCCATTAATCTTGGTTGTTGTGATGACCGGCGTCGGTCAAACCTTTCTTGGTGCGGTGTCTAAGACCAGGCAACGGTAAAACTGAACTGTTAGGAAAATGAAGCACTCATATGAAGTTACACGTGGAGGGCAATGTTGCTTGCAGGAATTTGAGAGCAGTGTGGGACGCGGAGCAAGTCTGGCCAGCGACGTGCACGCCTTCGTCCCTTGCCCCTCACATCTTTCTCTCATCATAGCCTCTTTTTCTCTTCTTCCTTCATCTCTCTCTCTCTCTCTCTCTCTCTCTCTCTCTCTCTCTCTCTCTCTCTCTCTCTCTCTCTCTCTCCTCACCTCACCTCCACTTTCCTCCGACTCTCTCTCTCTCTCTCTCTCTCTCTCACTCTCTCCCTCCCGCCCCCCATCCCAACCCTTCCACTGCGGTTCCAGTGTTCCGTTACACATAACCCGCGGCTCCCAAAGTCACAAAGTTTCGCTCGCTGTACTGGAGATCCATTTCCTTCACTACTTTATACAGGGAAAAGGTCAATAAAATTTCATGAAAAACCCGCTAAATCATTGTTCCGTCCCCTTGTGACACTTCCTCCCCTGGACACGGAAGTCATGACGCCGGATGTGTACACACACACACACACACACACACACACACACACACACACACACCTTGAGCACATCCGTCACCCAAACACCCAACATGTGCACATCAATTACCATTATATGCAACACGTACACATGAATTACCTGAGTAGTCCACATGCGCACGACCAGCACCTGCATCGCCTGAGAGTAAACGTACATGACCTTAGCGAAAGCATCCACTACATCTACTTCTTACTACATGTACACAATCCGCCACACGAGCATCCTGCATGTGGAGTGACCTGCCTCTCCTTACCCTGTGCAATAATATCAGGGCCACGCTCGTTGGTAAAGCCAGACTTGTACTATCCCCGGCAAGAACACTGTATTCTAGCAACACCTGATACCCGTATATCATCCACCTCAGCCAGCTCTCACACCTGCTCTCCACACACACCCTCCTCTCTCCCGAGGTCCCCACGTCCCTGTGGCCTACCCAACTGATAAGCCTCTGTACATTAAATAGCATAACATTACACATAAAAGTTCGGGATAAATTTCTTAGCACTGGGCCAACCGGAAGTAATACTACTAAGATAAGATCCTTATGATATAATGATGGTCTTCCACATCTACTTGTTTCAGACAAATGGGATGATGAGCGGTGTGTATGTGTGTGTGTGTGTGTGTGTGTGTGTGTGTGTGTGTGTGTGTGTGTAGTAGTCCTGGGATGCTGTGACCACGACTTCTCCCTCCAAAACTTAGCACTACTGTTGATGTTTCACATCGGATCCATCCTCGCGACATGATCATGAATCCCATTTCAGTGTTCTCACAATTCGCTGACACTCTCTCTCTCTCTCTCTCTCTCTCTCTCTCTCTCTCTCTCTCTCTCTCTCTCTCTCTCTCTCTCTCTCTCTCTCTCTCTCTCATAACATTAACGTAGGCGATATGAGGCAGTCTTCCCTCTTACCGTGTCTCTTCTATATACTACTTTCCTGTCTTCAAGCGGACTTTATCGAAACAGAGGCATTACAAAGAACGGCATTTGATTCATCCTCACTCACCACTCGCGGGTTTTCTTTACGCTACGCGCCACACTGGTCTGTGTGCAAAACTCGGATAAATGAGGGACACCGACGGTAAAGCCGCCAGGTTAATCTTCAAACACACCGGCGACGGGCAGCTGTGATCCCCTGCACCGCAGTCTGTGTCCCGGGGGACGGTGATGTCCCAGGGGCTTCGCCTCACGAGCTCTCACTGATCACTCTGGAGGAACCCGACTGATTGTTGTCTGGTGGCGGCAGATGGGGGGCCCCTTGGGGCCCCGGCCTCTTAATCCATGTCCCCAAACCCCACAGGGGTAAACCGTCCGTCTATTTCTGTCCTGGGAGAGAATGTGCTATTGCTACAGGAAGCAAAATTCTTGAGGATGACAAAAGAAGGTGTGTCACTCTGCGGCGGTCGCCGAAATATACGAGTGAAAGTGAGCGAGTTAAAGATGAGAAGGCTGGAGATAGTGAGGACTGGTCCCCATGATGGCTCACGGGGTGAGGAACAACCATTAGGTCAGGTCAGAAGCGGGGGGAGGTGGTCAACGGAATATCATGTGAAAATCTATGGCATCACTCCTCCTTGTCCTGACCACTGTAAGTAAATCTCTACAGTCACCCGATCCTCGTTGTTCTCCTACAGCATACGTCTATGTCAGCGACCACAGGTCTCAGATGTCCACATTATTCTAATGAATGTCGCACACCCGCCGTCATTACGTAGCATTTATAACGAATATGGCAACACTCTCCACCCGTTCCCCCTGCTGACTTCCGAACCTCAGTTGACCTCAAATGACCCAGGCAGACGAGCAACCCGTGACCTTACTTTGACCCAGAAACCCAAAATGTCCCTTCCTTTCCCTCCCGTCTGATGAAACTGGTTGTAGTACATTTTTGCTGACATCTAGTTGCACACTGTCTTCCGCAGTCACATCTTTCGACAATTTCCTGAGTATATAAATACAGTCTTGAACCTACAATGGCTAGACAATTATTGGTTTCTGCTACAACCCGTCTGTCATTAGAGAACGCTTGTTCACACAATGTATACCTCCTACTTATGTTTGTGTGTGTGTGTGTGTGTTGCAGACGACGACTGTGGATACTGGCGCGAGGATGGCGGCGGACACAGCCCAGGTCACCTGGATACGGATCGTCCACGACGTAGCCTCCCGCCTATCAGCCGAATGCTGCCCAGGCCAGCTATCGTCCGCTCCCGCTCCCCAGCCCTGCCGCTTTCCGACATGCTTTTCCCGCCACAAGACACGCCGCTGAACTGCCACGTGCCCCGTCGCGCGGCCTCCCCACGCCTGCCGCCGTTCTGCGACGTGAGGCGACACAACCGTGCGCCATCGCCGATGGAGTACGACCACCGGTCATCTCGCTACCACGACGACTCCATCGTGCCATACGACCTGACGACCCGCCGCACGCGTTCCCCACGCAGCGTGTCGCCGCAATCCCTCCCGCCGGTGCTCGCCTCCATGCGCCTGACGCAAGTCACCCGCGCCGAGGATGGCGGCGGCCAGGGCAACGGTGGCGGTCCGCCCCCGAGCCAGCAGAGTGGTGGCTCAAACGGCGGGTACGTGGACTCGTCGCCCACAACTCTTTCCTTCTTCGGTTCCCTGAGCCTGGGTGGTGACAAAGGCGGGGTCGGTGGCGCCGACGGAGGCGGAGGTGGGGGCCAGGTTCCCTCTGGCGGACTGTCCAGTGTGGAAAACACGTCAGTGCCGCCACCCATCCCGATGCCCATCGAGCCGCACGTGTATTCTCTCCCCGAACACTGTCGCAGCATCCCCCCAAGTGTGAGCGACACCTCTCAGGACTTCCCAGCGCCAGCACACTTCAGGGAAAAACATCTTCAACACATCCCGCCACAGCAGCATCAACAGCAGACACACCAAACAAACTTCCAACAGCAGCAGATGCAGACGCACCAGACACAGTCACAGTATACAATAGCACCACCATCGCCCTCACCGTTACCTGTTTCGCCGCCTTTAAGCTGCGCTACCTCGCCTCTCACCAGCGGCACCACCATCCTCAGGTCCCCGCCAGAGGCACAGACCTTCGAGCCCCACACCACGCAGACACAGGTTGGTTTGATCTAGATATCCTCCAAGCAAATTAATAGATGAACATATTCTCTCTCTCTCTCTCTCTCTCTCTCTCTCTCTCTCTCTCTCTCTCTCTCTCTCTCTCTCTCTCTCTCTCTTTACCATTAACAAGATTCATGCCGTATTCCTTACATGTCACAATCCTATTAAGTGCAGCTCCTGACGAAGGCTATGTGTTCGGCAGGTTCCCCTGGTATCGTCGACGGATCTACAAAGCGGGTGGTGTGAGCGATCGCCCATGTCGCCTCAGTACATGCAGACCAGCTACCCGAGCCGGCCCTCACCCGGGGGGAACTCCATGGTGGACGCCTCCTCCCCGCCGCTGCACGACCTCCAGGTACCCTTCCCCTCACAAGTCACCTGAACACCACACCCTCAGTCCAACTCATTTTCTGCTTACAATATATATATATATATATATATATATATATATATATATATATATATATATATATATATTGATGACAGGAAATGAATTCGGTGACCTGCTTTTGATTCTTTTTGAATACTGCTTCCTGCCTCTCATGTTCATATATTTGGTTGAGTATAGAAATAAGTGAGGATTCCTGTTCTCCAGCGCGAGGTGCCGCTACAAGTGCGCGTGTCCATCTTACAGCAACGTCTGGGTCTCCCTGAGGACACGCCCCTAGAGTTCGTCAACGGCGGCCACGGCATTAAGAACCCCCTGGCCCCCAGCCCTGACCAGTCGCGCTCCGAGGTCACCGAGAAGCTGCAACAGCCTCCAGGTATTTAACTTCGTAATCCTGAGCTTTTGTTATCCACACATAACTGTACAGGTTATGGCACTGGTGTTACCGGACTCCGACTGCTCGAGGGTGCACCCAAGTGAAAAGTCACCTTTGGCGAGACTGTATCAGCGTCAGTGATGAAACGGTACAGTATCGTAAGAGAACTTCTCGCTTCAAAGGAGTCCTCTGCTGCTGAACGTAGCGCAGACTCGGAACTGCAGAAGCCACTGCAAAAAACACACGTCCTGTGAAACATCAAGACCCCTTTCTGAACAGGGGTCCTGTGGTAACTATCAATGAAAACAAAACAAAAAAAAAATGTATAAACAGACAGGACATGTTTTAAGCTCACACTGTGTGTGTCTTCGAGTAATTACTGTGCTGCGTTAGGGAACACATTTCTTACAGCTGTCTTAGATGTAAGCACCACCAGCAGTGCATACAGGATCATTAATGTTTTGTTCTTTTTCTTTTCCCAGTGGCAGTCATGGAAGATGACAGCAGCAAATTCATGTGTCGCATCTGCTCGAAGTCATTCACTCTCCAGAGACTCCTTAACCGCCACATGAAGTGTCACTCGGACGTCAAGCGCTACCTGTGCACCTTCTGTGGGAAAGGCTTTAACGATACTTTCGACCTCAAACGTCACACACGTACACATACAGGTTAGCAATGCGCTGCACGGTTACTTCTGGTAATCCCACGCTGCGAGATGTCGTATGCGAATCAATTTTTAACTTCCATGGCATTCAATAGCATCATTAATTAATACTATCTTACTACTGCTCTTCAGATGTGATGAGATACATATACACGAGGCTAATCCAGTGGTTTGTCGTTTGCAGGAGTACGTCCATACAAGTGCAGCCTCTGCGAGAAATCCTTCACCCAGCGGTGCTCCCTCGAATCCCACTGCCTGAAGGTGCACGGCGTCCAACACAGTTACGCGTACAAAGAACGCCGCTCTAAGGTATACGTGTGCGAGGAGTGTGGCCATACCACGGGCGAACCAGAGGTCCACTACCTGCACCTCAAAGATAACCATCCGTACAGCCCCGCGCTGCTCAAGTTCTACGACAAGAGGCATTTCAAGTTCAACAACTCCAACTTCACAAACGTTCTCCTCATGAGCCAAACGTAGAGAGGGGACGCGCTAACAAGAGGGCGAGGGTGTCCTTGCTGGGTGTCAAGCTAATGATCAAGTCGTCATGACTTTTCCGTTTTGTGGTGTGTGGGCGCTGTGGGTAGCACTTGAGGCCGAGCACGACACGCATCACTGCCTTGCTAACCAGTCCACAGTGTCGTCTACATGTACCTATCGCTGGTAATGGGGTGACAGGCTAGACCTGGCGCTGCTGAAGGCCGCTGTGCGTACCGTTATACACTGGCGAGGTGTGGCTCCATTGATCCACCCTCGCTGCTCTACAGGATCAAGACAATCTAAAGATATTACCTCGCGACCTCATGCGTGGGAAATACCTATTATTCTCTTCCTCTCTTGCTAAATGAACATTAAAGGCATTATATTATAAGTATACTGAAATATATATATATACATATGCGACCATAACAGACAACTTTATGGGGTTTTTTTCTTTTTCTAAATACAACATTCGTGTGTGTGTGTGAGTGTGTATGAAGCCATCTATCACCAGTGGTAGGACACGTGCAGGCTGTATGAAGCAGAATATACTGGCGATAGAAATGATTATATGACACGTAGTTATTATTATTATATACATATATATGGCGCTAGAAGTGCATGGAATATTTGAGGATTCGTTGCAATATAGGTTTAATAAGATATTGCTGAACCAAAATGATTACGTGACGCACTTGCTTCTTCTCTGCTGTCTCTTTATATTGTCTATCATATATATATCACACATCTTTTATTGTCATTATTTACGTATATCATAAAAACAAAAAACAAGCCACTATGTTCGAGTGTTGTGATCTCCAGTGTAACCTGTGGGCATTAGATATGAATGGTGCTCCAAAGCCGTAAGTGATATATACATATATATACATATATTATATATTTACATTAACCACCAACCAATGATATTTACCTCAGAGCTGCTGAAACCCCACGGCCTACAGCTAAGCTTTAGAACCTAGGACTGATATTTAAATGTTTGAACCTGATATCTAGGACCTAGAACTGCTATCTTGGACCTAAACAGATCGAATGACATAGATATGATATCAAAGATCTGGATTTATTATCTAGGGCCTGGGACGGGTCCAAGACCTAGAGCCTGTGGCCCTAGAACCTAGAGCATATCTAGGGTTTTAGGGCATATCCGAGTCCTGGACCTGAGTTTTGAAAATCTAGATGAAAGGCCAAGGACCCGGACCTGGTCCCCTGGTTGTTGGTGGACGAAGGGTTTCACTGGGAAACAAATTACGACAAAAAAAAAAAAATTCCCGATCATCTGGTGATGCCCCAGCACGTCCGCCAAGCAGTTCGGGTGACAGTAGGTGGTGGAGGTGGCCACCGCTCTTGTGGTATCTGCCGGTGAAGTACAAGGTGTCTGAAAAGGTGTATATAGGATGTACATAAGGTCGTTATCTTAGTCTGGTATTTTTGTAAAACCCTCTGCGAGCTTCCCTCTCTCTCCTTCTCTCTCTCTCTCTCTCCCTCTCTCTCTTTTTTCCTCACAAACCTCTCCTCCGTACCTCTGCTTTGGACGAGGCTTGCCTGCCCAGTATCCACACGGCTCTGCCACCAGTCACCAGTCTGTTGTACAGTGAATCCAAGACGTCACCACGACCCTACACCCACCCCACACCACCCAAGCAGTCCTAGGTTGTTCTTGTTACTTCGCACATGACCCAGATGTTGCCGGAGTCTGCTGGATGGTGTTGTCCGTAAGGTGGACATGGCGACCATGAGAGATAAATCTGCGACTTCTGATGTAGCGGGACACAAATATATGCCGTGGATGTGGTGTCGCAGACGCCGCAGAAGTACGCCATCGCAGTACGAGGGAGTAAGTTTCAGGGAACCTATGGTGCATACGAGTGCAATCGTTGTGCGGGAGCCACGCCGACGGAGGAGTGGCGCAGCAAACAGACTGGTGCCTTCCTCGGTGACCGCTGAGGTGAGCGAGAGGCCCCGAGTGCCTCATGCTACGAACCATCACCATCATACGTTGCAGCGACAACAACACACCGGGGGAGAGGGGAGGTGGGTTTATTTAATGCGACATTCTGAACTTGTTGTGATTCGGATGTGGGGCAGTAGCAGTCGCTGCTGCTGCTGCATAGATCTAATCAACAGAGAGTGCAATTGTAGTTATTAATTAAGTGACGTAGTTGTTTCATAAGAAGGAGAATGTCAACAAACATTCCACCTGTGGCGAAGGGTTGGCGCTAACGAACGCAAGTGTTGTGTGTTAGGGGTCAATATTTTTTTTTTCATTTACATATATATATATATATATATATATATATATTATGGCACTTAGTAACTCTCAGTCATTCCTCAAGGTGAGCTTTTCATATCATCTCCGCCTCTCTTTACGGGTTGCAGTTAATGTTATTAGAAATTATTACTTTGACCTTATTTATGGCTGGCAGCCTTTGACCTCCCGCTGCCTTGTCTCTTGTTGATGAGTTTTCAGTCACATATAATATATTTTTTAGATATTTTGTCCCTTTGTGTCTTTTTTTCACGTGTATTTTCTCTTTATGTTATGTATATAGTTAATAATTAAGATAAAATAAAGACTTTTTTTGGAAAAACCTTTTCTCGTTTGAATAAGCCTAGCTAACAACACTATATATATATATATATATATATATATATATATATATATATATATATATATATAATGAACTACCCTTTTACAATACGTATAAACAAAAGGAAAATCCACTGCCTTCGTTAAATATATATATATATATATATATATATATATATATATATATATATATATATATATATATATATATATATATATATATATATCCTGAACATAATCTCCTGAAGCAGTCAAGAACCTACAACTGGGGCACCATGTCACTTGGCCCCTTGCAGAAGCCGCCAGTGTGAAGGAGGAACGCGCGTCATGGAGGAAGTGAGGAATACTGGTGACACCTCTTGTATTTCACAGACGCCGGACGATTCAGCGGAAAACCTGGTACGTTTTACGAAGAGACCCAAACTTACAACATAATTACAATCTGCATAACGGTAAAGCTGATAATAACAACAACAAACAGGGTCCCTGAGGCCACAGAGCTACTGTATAGTTCACACATCCCCCACATGCTTGGGCAGGGCGTCATGGATGTGTTGAAGCGGCGTCACTCAACCACCACAGACTGGACCCACGCACGACCCTCGCTCCCCAGGGAGGGCATCGGGAAGAGCACCATCCCCCCTACGATCCTCACAGTCTAGTGTTGGTTCATCACCATGGGCAGCGCAGACAACGTAACTGTAACCTCTGCGTACACATTCGAGAGTAACTTAAGACTTTCTTCCCCTTGTCACTCTATCACCCCCATCCATCGTAACTGTCACATCCCTCTGACTTGAGAACTCTCTCAGTTACGTTAACTCTTATGCCTCATGTAACGTAACGAAAGACATTCCCTGTACACGAATTATCCACTTGAATGTAGCGATCTCACTCCCTTATGACTCCGAACGAAACGAAGACATTCTTTGCGATGCAAGCTGCCCTCACAAAGGCAACAATGAAAAGTCCGTCATACCTGGTCTCCCCCGGAAGCTTAACACGGTAGGTAATTCAAGGAGTCCTTTGTATGGAAATCTGACAACAAGCACGTAACAAGTTAGCCCGCAAACACACCTGTGACATCACTCACGACTCACGCAGCCCTTGAACGTAACCCTGACATTTCTCGTCCTTAACCTTATACCCAGAATACGGCATATCCTGTGCCATTCCGATGACCACCTCCAACGAAAGCTCTTATCATCTTGGCTCGAGTAAACCCTCAAACGTCATAAACACATTCCTTATGTGATACCTAACCCCACATCAAAGAGTAAACAATCCTCACCAAAGAGAAATAACAATGCGTCTCTCACACAGACACTGGTCCGCGGGGTGTAGCTAGAGAATTCCTCAACACTACAGTAGACCTTCAAATGAAGTTGAAACATCCCCACTAATTCAAGAAGCACCTCGAGACGCAGACGTTATCTCTGAATAAAGGAGTACATCTAAACGTACCATACAGATGACTGCAAACATCAACAGACCACCGGGTCTGCAACAGGTCCCCCTCTGATAGCCTGTTGTCAGAAACAGGAGCTGTGTCTTGGAGAGGAATTCTCTTACCTCTCATGTCTTTCCCAAAAACTATGACCTGGCATGTATTTTCCACTTTCTCCAAAATTCGTGATTGCTTTCCCTTGTCTCTTCTTTTTTTCCTTTTTCATTAACCTCTCTATATTTCAATTAAGCTCCGGCTTCGTTGTGTTCTTTCGTCCGTGACTGGAGCTTCCAACGTAAAAAAAAAAAAAGAAAAAAGAAAAAAAAAATAGACGAAAATCATTCATTTTAAATCTTTGGCAAGACATCATAGTCTTGAACCACGTTCCCGCTCACCGCAATTACCGGACGGATCGACTGAGCAGCATAATTTGTCTTGTCCACTGCGAACATAACAACGATTAAGAATGCTGCCCGAAGTACTGAGGGAGGGGAACTGGGCGTGCGTCCTTTTGAGCGACCCTGCCCGTGTTGACTCATGGTGGAGCCCGCCAAAACATGCAGCTCCCTAATCGCTCGGGTGTCCTTCGTTAACAAAACCAAGCTGCGGGCAGAAACGATGCCACAAGTTGACGAATTCAACCTCCACTTGTGTGCAGAAGTTAACTAACCGACTGAAATATATTATCAAAGTCCTCTTTCACTCAATTGGCAACCGAGAAAGGACGTTCCCTGTGTCACAAGAAGACCTTGGAACAGGACTGGTGTTTCCAAAGACTTTAATCAAGTCCTCAGCATCACACAACACTGCTTTTTTGACTTCAACGCACGTATGACGTTCCCCAGGCCCAACTCAGACGCGAAACTCGTCCTGCGCGACATTCGCTATGGTGTAACCATTACCAGAACCTTTCATGGTAGTTCCCGTCAGCTCCCATAACCCATGATTCGGGTGGCCTGCCTTACTGCTTATGATATAGAGAGTGTCCAAGGACGCCCGCTACGACATTCCTCACAAGTGAAGTAGTTGTTTAGGAACGTTCACAGCGAACAAGCCTTATATGTGAAAAGGGAGCTTGCCAAACGTTCGCTGCGACCCCCTGTAAAAGTGAGGCATCCAAGGAACGTCCACTGCGACAACCCCCTACAGGTAAAGAAGACCAAGAACACCCACCATAACACCCCTGGTCGTCTACGTGGTCACCCCCAAGAACGTTCATCATATCGTGTTAATCTACGTAGCTCTAGGGACGTCCACTTAATGTAGATCAGACACGTTCACCAAAGACGTTTTCCACACATTGCCAACGGACCCGAGTTCCCTACTGGTGATCACTTCAGCCCACGGAACGTTTTAAGAAAAAAATAAATATAAAAACTCCATCGAAATAGCATCAAAACATAGGTGCCATAGTCTCCCACGTGTAATAACAGAAAACGTTATCATATAATTCCCTGGAACTACTTTAATGCTGGATTTCCTTGCCTTTCCTAGCGAAGAAAAGATCGTTCCAGTTATCAAGAACCCTGTATCTATTCTGGTGATCTAAAAATGGGATTCTTAGAATTAATTAGAGAATTAAACTAAGTCCAGAGGAGTCGACCTCACCCGTAACCATATTTGCTTTCGTTCTGGGACTATAGAAAAAGTTACGAGTTAACTCTTATAACAAATCCCTTGTTAGTGTCTCACTGTTTACCATATTTCCATTAATCTTCTATTAATAAGACAGCGACACATGAGGTTCATGTGAGCTGCTTTTTCTTCTATCACTACTATCTCTCCTTATCTCGCTGCTTGACTTTAGTCTACCCTGCTTCAAAAGTGTCTCTGGTTTGCCTAACTGGTTCCCAGATACCTTAGCGAGACGCTTGGAACCTCACAAATGTCTTATATGCTCGTCGGTCACACCTCACCCATCCATTAACCTCTAGCAACAACGCTAACTCTTCATCCACTGGAAGGTTACTGCGGGTCCCCAAAAGTACCGTGTCGGAGAGGTCGTCTGGCAACAAGACCCCAGGTTTCCCCGCTGAACACCACTACAGCTCCAATTTCATGTCAGTATTCCGAGTTCCGAGTTGGTCAATCTGTACGTCGTATGAGTGCTCACATCCCGGAGTAACTCTGAAAACGTTTCTAAATGGTTTCACTTCTTCTTTTCCGTCGTAATCTGAGAATCCACACTCAATACAAGTCCTTAATATCCCTATAAAGAATGAAACTACTACTGGCGCTTTGGAATTCCTGGAATGAATCCTCCTCTCTCTGGGTTCCCTTTACTGACGACAAAAGTCAGTCTCGCCGCAGATGTCACCAAAAAACCTCAGTGACAACTGCCATACAGGTTTCCAAAGACCTGTTCAATGGTATAGTCCTGCTATACTAATGTCAGGGAAAACACACCATTTCGTACAGGTACTTTGACTTTCTGGAAATACAAACCTTGAGCATCCTGCCCCGCCTGCTCCTTATTGATCTTCCTTGAAGGTCGCTTGAAGCATGATCACTTACCTGTATAGACTTCTGGGGCCATACGCAGAAAAATTCTTAGATTTCTGCTTATTATTATGCTCAGCTGACCAAGTGACTTGAGTGTCACACAGAAAAGGACTAAGCACGATGCTTAGCAAAATTTAAGCATAAGATTTAAGAAGTATGAAATGCAGTTTGGGTCAAAAATATCTGTCGTCTGCTAAGCAAATACTGAAGCGTAGGGCAGCTTTCAGAAACATACTTAGCAAAATTCTTAAACTTAAGTAAAAATTTTTGGGGTTAAGCATACTTAAGCATTCCAAGAAGTTTTCTGCATACGGCCCCTGGTGACAAGTAATAATCTGGTCAGCATATTTATGCTGACTTTAACAACCATTCTTACATACGACTATAAACAGTTACTTCCTGTAAGTAATAAGTAACAACACAGCATCTATCAAAGGGATCCTTCGTTCGACAAAACATCTAAAACACGAACAAAAGAATGCTACTACATATTCATGAGATCTACTGATGCTCCCTGGTGGCCACGACTGTTATATAAGTGTCACCATACTCGCATCGACAAGAGAAATACCAACAAGATACAGTATTATGACAGGACCGGCAGATCTTACCGAGCCCCAAGCTTTATTTACTCTATAGCTTTTTCCATCAACTGCCACTGTGGCACATTACACCTGGGAAATGATATATACTCAAGTGCACAGTGGTGTTAGGATCTCGTGGGGCCAAAGGGGATGCATCAGTAAAACTTCTCACAACTACTGGCAACAACTACTGGCATGCGTAAGGAAAAAAATGAACTTCGGGACAACACATATAATGATGGAGGCTACAACTTAACACGTCTACAACACATCTACTCATATCCAGATGGGTAAATATATACAATATAAAGAACGTGTCGTCTTATACAACCTACTTGGTCGAACCTAACCTAACCTAACCTAACTTAGCCTAACTTAGCCTAACCTACCTAACCTAACCTACGTTGTCGAATCTAACCTAACGTACCGTAACCTAACGTAACCTAACCTAACGTACGTTGTCGAATCTAACCTAACCTAACCTACCTTGTCGAATCTAATATTCTGCTCTCTTGTATCTACCGAGCCGCTCCTCAAACTAAAGCGCCAACTCCTCCTTTCGCAATTAAGTTTTTTACGTTATGCATCGTACATTATTCCGTTACAGAAACAAAACAGTCATGAAAAAAGGGGAGACAATCTAATTATGCAAATATTATTGCAGCAAGTGACGATTCCGAGAATATCTGTCAATCATAAACCGGAATTCAAGCAATAAAGTTCTTATGCTTGATACTTGTGAAGTAAAGAGACTCGAACAAAACACTGTGTAAATCATACTCTATTGACGCGACCTTATTAACCGTGGGATCTGACAGAGCTGTTTTTGAGATAATGGTAGGATCTATAGCGGAGAAGATATCACGGCCGGGGAACGGGACTGGGATATATTTCTTTCCCTTTTCTGTCCTGCGATACATTATATCAAGTCGATAATAACAGGTCGATAGTGACGAGGGGAAGCGATCATAGATAAGATGGCGTAGATCGACGAAGTACAAGACACCCCCAGACAACCATACATCAACCAAACCTACGAACACCTCACCTATCTTCACCCCCCCTCGAAGCCGAGATTTACTCTAATTTTCAGAGATACGCATGAATCATACCTGTAACATAGACGACGCGTGATAACCACAGTTAACGAAATGCACTGTAGCCCAAATATGTACGTGTGCTTAATGTCACTCGCAAAAGCTGCTACAGTTTTAGTGACCAAAAAAAGAAACAAGACCCACCGTGGGTTCACGGCGTATATGATCCTTGACGCCATCGGCAAAGCATCAACAGAAATTACGTTCTTTTGACGTATTACCATACGTCTCATAAGCATCTGATGTCATCAATAACATCCTTGCATGTATACTTGGTTTCGCTATTATTAGCAGGGAACCGATACAGTGCCCTGACAACCACCTTGAATATAAGAAGCGTATCGTCTCTATGTAACACAGACAGACAGAGTCAAGGACATGGTTTACGGAGGGTCCTCAGGGCTCCAAGACGCACTAGTGCTTTCCCAATGACGTGAATTCTCATCACTAAAGCAAGGTCGGGCTCTCTGATGACGACACGACTCTCTGTGATCCTCCCCCAAGTCTCCATCGTCTCGTATCACCACGTAGATGCCATCCACTCCACCCTGTGTCAACACGTAGATGCCATCCACTCCACCCTGTGTCAACACGTAGATGCCATCCACTCCACCCTGTGTCTACACGTAGATGCCATCCACTCCACCCTGTGTCAACACGTAGATGCCTTCCACTCCACCTTGTGTCAACACGTAGATGCCTTCCACTCCACCCTGTGTCAACACGTAGATGCCATCCACTCCACCCTGGATCTATACCAGACCAGCTTTCTGTGGATTTCTCACACGTTTATTTCATTATGCCTTAAAGAACCAGATCCCATACCTGCCATCGTCTACCTGGACACACACACACACACTAGCACGCACTTCTAACACCAAATTCTTGCCTTCACACAGACGAACAAGCCACTCAAGGGTGACTCACATTCCCAGCCTTTCCAGCAGAAATGTCTGGGATAGTGTCTTGCATTCGTAATCTGATGATGAGGGCGAGACACTCAATATATCACCTGATAGTCTATGTGCACCAGATTTATTGCATTACCATCTGGGGGGCGGTGCCCACGAGACTTCACTGTAACATGCTGTTGCTATGGCCCACGGATAAACAATTAGAATATCACCGAGGGTTTCTTCCTCCCTCAAACAGACCATATTCAGAGAGAGAGAGCAATTTGTTCACCGTGAATCAAATATGCAAGTATTTTTATTCTCCATTATGTTCGCGACGATAAAAAGCCGAGCGAGGCTACCCGAACCTAACGATGGAGTCGGTGGCACAGTCATGTTTGCCGGAGCTGACAAGGACACTGTTCGTACCACACATCAAAGATCCTCTTAATCACGAGATCCGCCACATACCAACGGTTGATCCACCCACCCCCATCCACCCTCAAACACCGCGTCTCAACAACCTCAAGGATTCCTGGTCGGCGTTTTGGAAACAGCCTTCGACGCTGCCTTATCAAAAGACACGATCTTGAATCACTGTACTGATCACTTCCTCTACACCGATCATCGACGGATCCTGTCATATCTGGTTCACATCAACGGATCATCAACGTCCAGGGTGCGTCCAACTCTCTCCTGTGTATCAATCATGGCATAAATGTTTATATAGAGGACCCGGGAATACCTTGAACCCCTTGTTCTTTAACTCTACAAAGACTGAATGTGTGGAACTATTCCTGTACTGGTGGTGGGGGGTAATTCCCGTCTCGGTGTAAAGCCATTTCGACACTGGTGTACAGCCCTACACTGGTGATTTCCCATAGGCCTGCTCAGTGGGATGTGACTATATCACGTCAAGATTTTCATTCCATTTCAGGATCGTATACCAATGCGTGTGGACCTCAGCCATGTTTTGCCAGTTATGAGCAAACTTTTCTGTCTTTTTACAGCTGACTCTTGTCTTTGAACTGATACCTTGTTGAATCCTTAATTAATCTTCTTTTAATCATTCATACAATTAAAAAACGACTGGGCTCCATATTCACCGCCACATCAATAGGCTCCGAACATGATAAAAAAAAAAAAGGTTGCACTTGACGAAGCCACTCAGTTCTTAACAGGAGTCGTAGAGAAAGCGTAGGTTACCGGAAGACCAGAGCGAATGAGTAAAATGCTGACCCCCCCGAACCCCAGGCGGGAGCACCACACACACACACACACACACACACACACACACACAAACACACCACGGACGGACGGAGACGGACGGACGTAGCCATACAACCCCAGGTTCAACAGTGGACTTGGCCGCTCACGTTTCTAGCGGCCTTGGAAACTCTCGTGTTCTCTGACAATGAAGCACCCGCGGATGACGCGCTTCTTCAATCTTACAGCACAATGTCACACATGTGTGTGGGGCCACGTAACACACACGAGGGGGGGAGGGGGTTTATACGTACGCGTCCTTGACCACTGACCTCTACAAATATTCCCTCACAGGAGACTTTCGAAGCTTTATGCACATCATCGCCTCGAAACAAAAGAGGCGAGGCTTCCGCACCTTACGTCACAGACACACACACACACACACACACACACACACACGTAGGGAAGCACTTATGCAATGGGTTTGTTTGTGTGGTCTCAAATCTTTAAACAGTGATTTTAACCTTGCGGGGGAGCAGTGTGCACCATTAGCCAGGGTAAAAAGACACAACTATCTTTTTTTTTCTTTTTTCTACAATTTCGCCCCAACTCAATACGGATATAAGGACGTCAGACGCCGTCCTTGTACTTGTTTCTTAACCTTAATAATACGGAAGATGAAGGCTTTGCGTTATGAGTCTTGCTATGTCCGGCTCATACAACCATAACCGATAAATCACATAAGGGAGTTATGCAAATCCCATGACGAACCTGGACTTTTCTCGTCGTGAACTTCACCCTGAACCTAGACTTCCGCACGGTGAACCTGGCCTTAAGCCCTGACCTCTACTTTAGTCCAGCTGACCTTGTTAGCTCCGTCAACACCACCACAAGACTACTAGTCGTCTGCAAGTCATGCCACAACTTCACCTATGAGCTATTGTGCAAATCTCTTTTTCATTATCATTATTACGAACTTTCTTCAGTGTGACCTCGACCTGAAACGTTCCAAAGTACCGATGAAGCCGTGGCTGGCGTGTTGCCCCAGCCCAGCCCGGGCGGCACATGTGGCGGGAGATGTTTGTTAAGAGAAGGATCGCATCAAGCTGGTGTGGTGAGGTGTGCCACTGAGGAACTGAGGGGGCGTCCAGATGATCCATGATGAACATCGTGTATATTCCTTTGCCCTCATTCTTCCCGGTGGTTTGTGAACGTGTGGACGCACCAGTGAAAAGGAATATTATTCTTTTTGACTACGTCAGCGACAGAAAGGTGCGGGCTATAAGCACGAAATGCGTACGTGCCCCAGGCGGCCTCTTCCCTGCACTGACTTTCTAGTACAGACCAACGAAGGTGTGTGTGTGTGTGTGTGTGTGTGTGTGTGTGTGTGTGTGTTATGGCAAAGGTCCAGTCATGCTGTAACCTTCTCCCGGGGTGACCCCGACACAAATGTAGATTTACCTACATGGTAACATGCTTATCTTATGATAGCTACTGGGGGTTGTAAGACAGCGTCTCCTGCAGTGTCCCTTCGTCTGAGACGTGTGTCAGTCAGTCTTGCACACACTTCTTAAAATGCGTATCGCATTTTGACTTAACTGTGACTCCGCCTAAGCAGTTTTTATTTTCTAGTATATCTAGGAACGCCTTCGTCTGTTCTAAGACTCCTAGATCACAAATGACACCCTTCAGCAGCCAACGAAACATGTGTAAACACACACACACACACACACACACACACACACACACACACACACACACACCCTCTGGGATCAAATCTATTCAACATACTGGGGAATTCTCCATCTTGATGTATGCTGGCAAAGGGATCGGTACCAGATGGCACCTATACATTCCTGGATTAGCCAATGGTTGAGCGGAGGTGTAAATTGCATGTTTCCCTCGCCGAATTTTCCTCAGCCGTCGAAGTGCTATCAACACACCCAGAATCTTATCTTTTTTATTTATTTACATCTGGTGTGACGGCGCCTCTGATGGCAGCCACACTCTGCAACTATGTCACCTTCCCCAAGGGCGATCATAACTTTAATCACCATGATTCCCCTGAGCTGCATTATCAGGTCGTCTTAGGGAGTGGCTTCTTAATTTCGTCTTCGTCCCTAAAACCCTCCCGGCATCTTTTGACGAAGCATTTGTTTTGGAGCCAGGGTTACCCACCAACCGAGATGGGATGAGGGCGTCCTCATGAGTATCTATCATCACGTCTTGTTGCTACAACTATCAACTCTCTGGTAACCTTAATGTTAGGAAATCTATTTTCAGACATGAAAGTGTCAGATGATGCCTGAAAATAGCATCATCGTGCAGCCAACTTGGTGCACACACACAAAAAAAAACATGTTCACCTTTTGCATCTTGGTATTCTAGCCTCATATTCCAAGAGAGGTCTTCCCCCGTATCATATTGTAGCCTATTCAACTCTTGGTAGTTTTCTTTCTCCAAGCGAAACAAAACAGCAGCATCTTTCTGTTTATTGCATCAAGGGTGTCTTAGCTTTGACGTACGTATAGTTCGCTGGTTACATAACTTCTACCATAACAACAAATGATAATGATGATAACTACAACATTCACACACGCTGTATATTCTTCCAAAGTCTACATTCTTCCCTAAGTCATTCTCCTTAATGTCAGTTATCATTTCACAATGTACAACTCAATTAATATCCAATGCTTCTATTACCATATACCCTACAATAATCGAATGTCTTTATTCTGGACTATACATGATATTTATATGTATAGTACGATATAAGCCTTGCAATCCAATACCCTACCTTCCCCTTTCATGTCCAGTATTCTTTTGCTACCATATAATTCACAGCCCTCAGTCCTTTTAGCTTCTTGTGGTTCCTACGTACAGACCCTATAATCCTACTATAGCATGTATTATTTTGACCAATATCTTACAATTATCTCTGATATGTGGATCCCTTCCGTAGCCTATATTTTGTGCGTGTATCTAACCGTTAAGATCCAACACCCTGGTCAACTTCCTTCACCAGCGGAATTCGTAGGGACATAAAGCGTTGTCTACACGCTAAAAAGAATCACGTATTAGAATCCAGTCGAGCTATGGTTACCGCAATCTCGATTAGGTGTAAGTTTGGCCGAGTGGCATTGGAAACTGTAGCGCGTTTGGCTTATTGTGCTTAACGGACAATAGCGACGTAAAAACTTCGATAGGAATTCTGAGAAATGGAACTCTGGTAAATGAAGGGAGAAATTTGAAAGCCGTCCTGCATCACGCGTCCAGATGATGTGGCTGAGGTTGACCGACATCCACCTTAAGGTTTGAATATTTAGTGACCCACTGAAGGATTTCGTCTGAGCGTGTTCGTTCATAGAACATATACCTCACCTCAGGACAACGATTGTTGACACGGCCAGTGGTTCAATAATGTTTACGTCAGTAGAGGCTCTAGATACTAGTGCTTTATATACATATATATGTATATACCAGGACCCCAGCTATAGGCACTACATATAACCCTGACCTAGCTATGGTAATGAAAAATAAGTACAGCAAAGTATGATCAACTTCTTAAAGTCAGTTTTGATATTACAATAATCACAAAACAGTAGACGCTAAAGATGCTAAGTGTTTCTTTCTTCACAACGACCCAGAAAAAAACTTACAACCCGATGGTCAACCAGCTGGTTAGAAGCTGTTCCTCCCTACCCAGGATACATACAGTACACTACAGTACAGTGTAGCGATGCTCTCTTTACATTTCGGTGACACCCACACACACACACACACTTAAGACACCCAAACCTGAGCCTTTCGAGGAAGATGATCTCCTTCTTCTGTTCCTTGAGGCACTGAAACACAATGTGGGGAGTTGCAGCCTCCGGCTCCCGCCCCCTTTCAGTCGCCTTCTATGACACGTACGGTATAGAGGTAAGAATTCTCTCTCCCTAACCCCTACACAACATGGTAACCACATAAAACTCGGCCCTTAATGCCCAGGTTACGAGCGCGAGAGATTAAGAGTAGCGAAGCTTCGAGGGAGTTTGGCTATGTTCGGTAGCCAGGATTTAGCCAAAAATTGACGGGAAATAACTTCCCGGTTGTACCAGACACAACAGCGAGTCTAAACTTGGCTAGACACCGTCAGCTGGAGGAGGAAACTCCCCAGAACCCTTGCAGGAGTACCTGAGTGAGTCGGTCGGTCCAAAGGCCTCACTCAAAGCGGTAATACCGACGGGCAGTGTATACAAAAAGGGCAGGGACGTCATCGACGTGCGATGATGATGACTTGCGATAACTAGCGATTCGTCGCTCGCAAGAAACAATCGCAAGCCCACAATCCCTATCATGAAGGGGTTTGAACGGGTTCCCTGGCTCTCTCGGCGGGAGTGAGAACAAGTCAATCGTTTCTGTGCAGCGCGTGCGGCGGCCCAGAACTCAAGGGCAACCCAGACCTGTTATTTCTCAACATCTTACCGCTAATATTGCCGCTAATGTTGCCGCTTATCTCTCCTGAAGAAGAAGAGGACGAGAATGGACACCAAGGAATATGCTTATAATCTCTCGTTCGTTATCGGAGTACCCCCCACGCCTCCCAAATATATATATATATATATATATATATATATATATATATATATATATATATATATATATATATATATATATCGCTCTACCAACTAAAGAACAGCCAAGCACCGCTGCCCACCGAATCGAGAAAACTTTCATACATTCTGCCCTCCTTCCTGTGTAGGGCCTGTGCCATGTGTGTCCGGCAGCTGTCCCTCACCCTGGGTACGGGAGGGATGCAACGCGCCCTCTTACTGGAATACGATGGGCTTTCCAACGCAACCCCGGGACAGAGTCCTGCACACCTGTCGTGGACCCCATTCGCTGATGAATTGAGTTTGTAAGCTACTTTTCTGCGATGATATTACCGTATTAACGATTAACGCACATCAACTTAGTTCATGATAGACGTGGAAGGTAAATAATGTTAGCGCCAAAGTCTCCTACTCACGTGGCATCTGACTGATATTATCATAGTACCTTCCATTCTAAGTTCCGAGTTTGTGCACAGTTTCTTGATCGAGTCGGTTAGCTAAACACACCGGGTATGGGAGAGGAAGTGGACTAAATACCAACTTCACAATAATCACTCACCTGAAGTCTCACTCCGTGGGATGGTAGGCTGAAATCTGAATTCATCGAGTCAGCTGAGCCTTGGCAGATCAGACAATACATCGTATATGGCAGGTCACGACTGGGCTGTGGGAGAAGAAAAAAAATATAATAATGTCAGACGAAAGAAACCCAGCCAAGGGCACGCCAAGACCGGCCACGACCTTGCTCCAAATCTCCATATTCAACTGCTATAGCAACACATCTTTTTTTATTCACACACACACATAAGTAGGCATACTGGTGAACTGTAAGTAGTGTGGTAAGCTTTGTATCGCTGGATCATGCATAACTCGCAACTGTCTGGCTCAGAAAGTACACAGTTGGACGGGTTTACGACAACCTGTTTGTTTTTGTTTGGTCCTCCCGACGCAGCGTCACTTACGAGTCGACGTAAACATTGCACGAGAGGGGAAGCAGCTTTGCCATGTCTCTAATGTCCTCGCTAACTCATCCCTCAAAGTGACTACATTCACGGTACCCATTATTTGTGAAGAATTTAAAAAAAAAATGAGTAAACTTTACGTTTACTTCTACTAACTTTATGGCGACTTTGAAATTTTCGATGGTGTACTCCCACATTTTTCTCCTATATTTTGTCTTTCGATAACACAAAAAGGGATATGCGTTAGTTAATGTTCCTTAATGCAACACTTGCAGTTGACGGTAACTGCACACTCAGTGCATCTCTCGAAAGATTCGAACCAGAGCAAAAAAGAAAAGAAAAAACTCATGTCATTAAGTACCTGAAAAAAAAAGGTCTCCTTGGAAAATTTACAACGGTGTTCCCCCTCAACATCCCGCCTTCTCTGGGTCGCGTTTTCACCCCGTTTTCTCTGACGACTTTCATTGCGACGGAGGAAAAGGTTGAGGTTCAAGGCAGACAGACAGTCGGCCCGTAACTCTCGCTGGGGAGACTTCCTCCGGTTCTGACACGAACGGGGAAGTGAAGAGCGAGTTGAACAGGTGGAAGAGTTGCCCAAACCCTTACTGGGAAATTACAGTGCGCACCATAACTCCAGCGTCACGAAGAAACTCCATTCCAATGTCCGTTTCTCCCTCTCCAGGAACTCGGCTCGCATCCTGTTCCATAATGTCAGCTGAGGTAACCTTGACGCATCCACGTTACTACAACGACAGTGTACCGAATGGAGAAAAGTTAACATCGATAGTTAAGATGCGACGACGCGTCGTAACTCGGAAAGGAGTAAGAAACGTATGCATGAAGAAGAAAAAAAAAGGGAAACAAGCTCATTTTCCAAATCTTTCGCAAATGGTATCCGGAACTTCTCATATTTCTCCTGAGAATACGTACGTTACATACCCCTACCAGCTGAAGTACAATGGTTTCATCTATATTCAGAGTCTGATTACATCCTTAAACCATCGAAATGCCATCAAATTTCGTTGCGTTGTATACAGTATAAAGTTCACAGTTCTTATAATTGGTCTTTGTCACTTTGTGAATTTCATTTCAGTCTTTGGTTTCCTCTTCTGGTATGGCCGCTATCCAGAACCTTCAAGAAAACACACATCAGGACAGCAATATCACCGCCAAGGTTTAGTTAGTAGACAGACGCGTGATGAATCTTCTTAATCAAACCCGCGAGCACGGCGGTATGACGACCCCTTAAAGGATCAGCTCTCAAAGCCAGGCCATCATACCCAAGAGTCGTACCTTCGTGCACCAAAGTCGTACCTTCGTGTACAGGGGTTTGTACCTTCGTGCTCAAGTTTAACATGGCGAGTGACGAGGATATCCTCCCGTGTGTAAGATGACTGCTGACAACGCTCTGCGGTATGGAGTACTCGAGTAATCAAAACATGGAAGAGAAATGTCCGACGCAGTTGACCCCTAAGGGTAGCTACGTGCGAGAGGACGAAGGTGGGCAAAGGATAAGGTCGACCCAGAAGCCTTTGGGTGCTGAGGAATATGTATAGGTCTCGTATGGAAAAAAGAGAAGTAAGGTGTTGGCAGGTTTTTCCCTAACTGTATCATTCGTTCTACCAGACACCGAACCAACGGAGCATCGGAACTCGGGCCATTGAGACCGCATCAGGTTCCTTTAGGCCTCCCTGGGTTTGGAAGCCCTACGCTTCGGCCTGGAGCTCACTGGAGCGAGATCTCGGTAATTCTAAAGCCCCCTTGGGTGTAAGGCCTTCCGCAACCGTAGATTCTTCGGTTCGGAGATACTGGAATCCAGAGTTCGCTGGGTCCAAAGTTCCCCGGGTCCACAACCACCAGGGTCCAAATGTCCCCGGATCCTCTCTCTCTCTCTCTCTCTCTCTCTCTCTCTCTCTCTCTCTCTCTCTCTCTCTCTCTCTCTCTCTCTCTCTCTCTCTCTTCTCCTCCTCCTCCTCCTCCTCCCCATCATCATCATACCTTAAACAGCCGTCCTCAAGAACTATTTCACACAAATAAAACAAAAAAAAAGGAATCCGAAGTATTTCTTACGATGATTTCCAGTTCTTGATGCAGAATACGCACAACAACAACAACAACAACAACAAAAAGACGTCAGAAAGGTGTTGTGCGTCATGCGCCTCCTCCACCAGCAGCCTTGCAGGAGGAGATCACGACAAAAACCGACTCCCGCCGGAGCTCTGCTGGTTCGAGTCACAGCAGCAGGATGGTAGCAGGGGTGACCAGGTGAGGTACACAGAGTGGAAAGCAAAAGAAAAAAAAAAAAAGTGAAGTCCTGAAGAGCTGTATGACTGGAGTTCAAGACATGTGTATAACTGGAGACGAAATAATAAGCTAACATTATCTTTTCTCACTGATGATTGATGAAGTGTCTCTGAGACACTTGTGGTCTGATGAAATGTTGTGAGACATCTGTTGTGAGCAGACAGTATAGGATGAACTAGTACACTGTGTCTCTTGCTTACGACAACAAACAAGAAATGCCAACATATATACAAAGAAAGATGCCCAAGATTCTAGTACAAAGCATTTGTTTTCAATAAGGATGTCTCTATAATGTACCATCAGCACCAAATGTAACTGTGATCACTTGCTCAAGCATTATTAGAAAGGTTTGTTTGTCAAGGACGTCAAGGGCTGATTAACCAAGTAGTAAGAAATTCATAAGGCCTCTCGAACATAAATCAATACGGGAAATACTGACAGACACAGCGAGTCTGATAGAAATGAGAGAAATGTTAAGAAAACGGGACCCAGGAGAACCGAACCAAAACAACATGAACGGTGGTTGACCCACCAGTGGATGACCCGACAGTGGATGACCCAACGGTGGATGACCCGACAGTGGATGACCCAACGGTGGATGACCCAACAGTGGATGACCCAACGGTGGAAGACCCCACAGTGGATGACCCAACGGTGGATGACCCAACGGTGGAAGACCCCCCCCCCCAACAGTAAACGACCTATCAGTGGACGACCCAGAACCACACCAGCGGGAGCCAGGAGGTCCGTCCGTCATTCATGCGGTGTCGCCTTCCTCACAGGACGATAAGCAAATCATGACATTAACTGTACACTAATGACACAGCTTCCAGTCACATCACGTCCTCCACGCCCAGCACACCCGTCAAGGATAGCGGCACGAACCAAGTCATGAGCGGAAGCATCGGCTTGCCATCAGGATGTCCCCACTGTGGGATAACCAATAGCTCCTGGTGAATTCATTAGCCTTGTAGCGTCGCACCCCATAGTGAGGATCCCTGGGGTATCATGTGAGGTGCTGGGGAAGACCCACCTGACGTAACCACCCCCCACTCTAGCACGTCTGGGTATAGATTAAACCCACTTGAGGACTGGTGTCTCGCTAACATCCTGCCTTGGAATAGAATGACAAGGAATCGTATACGTCTAGGCCCGAGGCTCTAATCCTTCCCTAAAACTGAATCCCAGTAATAAGATTTGCTGCCCGAATCATATCTCACCGTATTGGTCTACTGAGAATTTGCCGTGAGGAAAGGAACGTATACACGTATGTAATAGAATTGTTCACCAAGGATCCGCTGAAGGACAAGTCGAGTCTCTTCTATCTATATACTTTTGATTTCAGAATGCATTCTGTATACCACACCCTCCTCATTGATATTTGTATCACATCTAGTTTTCAGTACGTCACACATCTTCATCCCTGCACGAAGTAGCAAAGTTTTTGCCATCTCGTGTAAGCGTCGCACTGTGTCTGAGACGCTCCTTAAGTCTTGGACTGTTACATGCCTCTTGTTCGTCACTGTCATGCATTCTGGGAAACAGAGTCAGACATGGTTACAAGCTCCAGTGAACAGGGAGCTCATACAAATCATCTCAGGACAGCGGATGCTGTCCACATAAACAAGCACTGACACTTATCGTCGTGGCAGAGGACGAAATGATACACAAAGGGATTTAGAAGACAAGTGAGGTAAAGCCTTTGGAAGTGGCAGAGAGATAGATAGATAGATAGATAGATAGATAGAGAGAGAGAGAGAGAGAGAGAGAGAGAGAGAGAGAGAGAGAGAGAGAGAGAGAGAGAGAGAGAGAGAGAGAGAGAGATGTGAGAGGTGGTGGTTGTAGCTCCAGACGGGACGCTCTGCACAGCTCACCCACCCACTCTTCCCTCAGCCCCTCACAACCCCATCAGCGTAGCCGGCCAGAGTGGCCTGTTCTCGTGTGCTCGTGTGCCTGCTGCAGGTTTATAGCTACTGCTTCAGGCAGGGCCAGTGTGACAGGCAGGCTTCTGAAAGTGAAGGTAGTATGGCCTTGTACTCTTCCCACCTCTCGCCAGTACGGGCTCTGGCCGGGTTGAAATCCCGCGAGAATGACGTCTTTCGTTATACCGTCCAAGTCAAGTCTTGAACCACCTGAGCATGCATGACCTGGGGTCTTCGTCCTGACCCTTGAGGATTAGGTCAGAGACCGAGCCACAAATACTCAAAGGGTCGGTACCGTCATGCTCACCGCTCGACCGCCTGCCTCTCTTGCCCCCGCTGCAAAAACCGATCCACAGTTCCATCAGCGTTCGAATTTATGCCATATTAATGTCGGCTGGTCTGGCCTACCCGGTTTCCTCCCCGCCCAGCTCACCTCCCCTCCGCCGACGCGATCGGAGCACTGGCTCTCCGGGGGAAGATGGACGTGATGCTCAGGATGAACCCCTGACCTTTCCTCTCACAAGGCAGGGTCGACGCCTGCCATTACCCCCCCCCCCCCCCCTTCATCTCTGGTCAAGAACATGTTCTTTACATGATCATTAGAACTATTCTCATCATCGCTAACACAACCCCAGGATCCCTCTCACGAAGAGGTCACGAAGGGGTCCTTGGGCTACATATCCCACGGACCCCCACCTTTACTCAGGCGCTCCTGCAGCTTCGAGGCTGCGCTACACTCCCACAACAGGGACAAAAATGGACTCCTTTAATCCTTTAAAGATGGTTAACTACATGAGAGAGAGAGAGAGAGAGAGAGAGAGAGAGAGAGAGAGAGAGAGAGAGAGAGAGAGAGAGAGAGAGAGAGAGAAGAGAAGAGAAGAGAAGAGAAGAGAAGAGAAGAGAAGAGAAGAGAAGAGAGAGAGAGAGAGAGAGAGAGAGAGAGAGAGAGAGAGAGAGAGAGAGAGAGAGAGAGAGAGGTCACGATATTTTTCGTTCTGCCGCCAGTGAGAGCGAGGGTGGACTCGGGGCAGTAGCATTGCTAACCCTTGACCATCGAGTCGCACCTGGCTTCTTCCACCCATTTCACCTTTATTCACGGCCTTAATACAAACTCTTCCTTAAGTGAAAAGCCATTTCAGAGCACCTCCTCTAATGCCGTACTGTTCTCGGGAGATGCAACGGTATAATGACGTGTTCATCAACACCCATCCGTAGGTCTATCCTGTCGTGGTGATTCCGCTTCAGGGGAGGAGACTGTGTTTATACCACCGCACCAGCCCGCCTGGTGCACACCTAATGGACCCTGAGACTCCGAGCTTCCACTGCTGCCTCTGTTTTCGTCCGTTTCACCTACTGCCCCTCGTGACTCTTACGACCTTTACTAACCTTCGACTCCTAATACTCCGTCCACAAGACTTCGACATCTCCAGGCTGAGGTCCTTCCTCTCCTTGTTAGACTCAAGCGTTTGAAACCCTTCTACACAGATGGTGTGGTGGTGGGGAGGTGGGTGGGTGACTGAAGCGCTCACGATCATTAACTGTTCACGCTCTGGAGCACATAATCAGCCGCCCTGTCCGCGCGCCAGGCCATCACCACCACTCACCAAACACATTCTGGAGGTGTCCTCATTCCCGATGCGTGGCGCAGGAGCTACGTAATTTCACCCCGACCGCTTCATATAACGACACGCTTACTCACTGCACGACCCTCAACCGATTCCTCCCCCACTAAACGACAGGTACGTCCCTCAAATAACACTGACGAGACGGACTTAAATGATGATTATCGTTTGGACGATCACTCCTCCTCCATGAGCGATGCGCTCTTGTCTTAAGCCGCGCGGGGTACCCGACGAAAGTTATCGTTGCGGTGAAGGAGGAACATCATATCCCGTCCTACTCCTTATGTATATCATCCTCTAATCCATGGCTCAGCCACGCCCATCCTGATGCATTCCTCACTCGGGACTCGACAGAAGATGATGAAGGAAAAAAGAAAGAGAGGAAGATAAAGAAGTAACAGCTTACTGGCCATTAGGAAACCACAGACAAGACAGTCTGGTCACTGGGGTCAGTCCATTCCTGTTATAATGACCTTTGGATATATATATATATATATATATATATATATATATATATATATATATATATATATATATATATATATATATATACATTCATCTCTTTACATAGTACTCAATATGATATACAATTTCGTGTAAAGGCTCGAGGCAAGATATACATCACTATCATCACAGGATTACAATTCATTTCTGCTGGTGTCCTATAAAAAAAACTAACTGGGTTAACAGGAGTAGGTCAGGGTAATCCCAGTTATTCTAGTTTTGTAAGCATTTCTGTCTGATGTGTAATACAGGAATGTTTAACCTTAGGCAGATTAACCCACTTCCTGATGACCTCACTGTCCTTCACCAGAGATACACTCCCTGTGATGAAAGACTGGGGTGTATCTGTTATAGGAGACCTTAAGCCTTTGCTTACGTGACTCCCACACTGAAGGCGAGACTCGGACCCTGTCGTACTACGAGGGAGAGGAGGGCATCTCCTTCCACTGACCTCCAGATACGATGCCAGAGGAGGTGGGGGACCAGACCGTCGAACGCAAACCTATTCTTTAATGGACCCAGAGATGATACATGCGAGGGTGACTTAAGCCAAGCTGGACCGGGTTTCTGCCATGCTGGATCAGACCTCAGCCATACTCGACCAGGATAGCCTTCATAAGGGACGCCAGCTTAGAAACACGGTGTAAGAGGCCCTCAAGCGTGGGGACTTCCTACCATGTACACACACACACACACACACACACACACACACACACACACACACACACACACACACACACACGTCCCTCAGCATTCGCCTGACCCGCGTGCACTTCGCAGGTGGCATAACCCTGAGCCTTGCCGCCCCTGTTTACTCTGAATACCAGTGTAAATACGTCAGAGAACTCGCCCGTCACTATGGCCGACAAGCTCTGCGTTGCAAAGGTTTCTGTCGTGCGGTACGCCAGTACAGTGATAGTCACGACATTTCCATAATTCTTGATCCTACCAAGTAGTCTGGTCGAAGGAGAAACCCGGCTACCCAGGTCTGATGGAAGAGGCAGGCGAGCGGCCTGACGGTGTATCATTGTATGTCTCGTAGAAGGGCAGCCAGCTGGTGTGGGACTACATTTGGTCTTCCGCCTTGGCTCATGCATATTTGGAGAGGACCTCAGAAAATCAAGGTGGTGCGGCAGACAACAGGGAACGGCAAAAGGGTACGAAACTATAGGGCACTTGAACCATAAGTCTTCTTTTTTTTCATGTTGGAGGCTCAAGTCACGTTCGATAGTTCACCATCAAGGCCTTGATTGCTACATGAAAGAGGGTTAAAGGTACAGAGATATAAGAATAAAAGAAGAAAATACTTTAAAGAGTTTCGGAGGAAGTGCGAAATCTTCCTTTCAATTAGGGTTTGGGTCGCAGACGTAGCGAAAGACATGAACGGGTAGGGTTCCGAAGCTTCCCTGTGTCTCTGTGTGTGTGTCAAAACAACCCATCCTTGGGATACCAGCGGTCACACAGCAACCATGTGACGCAGCCGCTGGCCGAGTACTACGTAGTCTAGCTAGGGGCGGAGGCAGACAAGCAGCCAGCTCCCGGCAGCAGAAACCAAAGTATGATATCTACTGAAGAGGGAAAGTAAGCCAGGAATGAGGCGATAAATAGGACTGCCTTTGACTCGCACAAATCTAGGAAGTATGCGGTGCTTGAACTTCCCCAGAGGTGAGAGCAGTATTCCGTACAAGGACGGATCTGTTCACTGTATAATCGATTGCAGCAAATGTTCAGAAAGAAAGTATTTACGGCATGTGAACAGAATTCCCAGTTTCCTAGAGACAGACTCGGTCATTTGTGTCATGCTGGGTTTTCAAGATAATGTTGTAGTTGTGAGAGGTTTTAGAAAGATAGATTAGAAGAAACTAGATTTTGAAGGAAGTCAACCTAACCAAGCTCCGTCTGTCCAACTTGAAAATGCCGTCCAGGTCTGAGTCTAAAGAGGAAGTTATGACGAGACAAGATGCAGAGTGAGCAAGAGAAGTTGGAAAGGACTTAAAACAGATGAAGAAATGCTGAGCTGTAATCATAAGCGTACGAGTGCATCACCTTCTCCGTCGAAGAAAGAAGAATGTTGAAAAAAAAAGAGGCAGGAAGAGTGTAGGAGACAGGAGAGAACCCTGAGGAACCCCACAACTGATATGGAATGTGGCAGAGGTTGATCTGAGGCTGATAACCCTCGTGACTTACGGAGCGACGTATCGGTCCGAGAAGAAATCAGATCTATGGAAAACAAAGGAAAGAAGAAATGCTAAAAAGAGATGAGGTTGGAGATGGGACTCTGCTGCCAAACCGTTTTCGAACCATCCTTCCCATCATGGACTGCAAGACAGGATGCTCTCAAGCCCATCAGAGATGATGGCCGAACATTAGCAGGATACGTGGGGATATCATCGGCAGATATCGCCTGGTGAAAGCCGTGCTGATGATCGGTCAGAAGACTGTGAGATTCAAGACGTATAGGAAAATGGGAGCTGAAGACGGGATTCAAAGACTACGTACCACTGAATACTTACATGAAGGAGGAATAATTGTGACTCTCTAAACAGAAGAGAAATAAACGAGTATACACAATATCAACTTAGGTGACACACTCCTTGAAAAACACAGAGATGAAGTCCATCTGGTCCATGCGTCTTGCTTATGTCCAGAGAGAGAGAGAGAAATGCTTTTTCGACAGAACGAAAAGGGGATTATGGGAGGGGGTAAACAGAGTGGATATGTGCAAATCATATTCTTGAATTACGACATTTGTGTTACGAAAGAATTACATGTAGTTCTTATGAATGACTGCAACTGGCTCAATAAAAAGATTATACTCTGCGAGGTGCATTCTATTCAGGGACATTGTTTCTCCTTATATGTGAAGGAAACGAATAATCTGCAATTAATGAAGGACTGATGTGAATTATTCATCTTCAGCCGGAGGTTGGTGGGTGGTCACTGACCTTGCTCAGACAACCGGACGTGTTTTCTCGTTGTTTTTTTTTTAGTTTCTCAAGCACGACGGTACGACCTGTGCACATGATGGATGCGACCCCTGAGCACGACGGTACGACCTTTGAGCACGACGGTACAACCTGTGCACACGACACGATGGATGCGACCGTTGAGCACGACGGTACGACCTGTGTACACAACAGTTCGACCCTTGAGCAAGATGATACGACCCTTGAGCACGACGGTACGACCTGTGTACACAACGATTCGACCCTTGAGCACGATGATACGACCCTTGAGCACGACGGTACGACCCTAGAGCATGATGATACGACCCTTGAGCACGAAGGTACGACCCTAGAGCATGACGGTGCTCGCGGGTCGTACCGTCGTGCTGGAAAGATTCCTAAAATCATTGTGGATGGTCGCGTCTGACTCTGAGGTGGAAGGAAGATACCGTACACTCCAAGTGGGAGGAACGCCACCCTTCCAGTAATTACATCACTCCACCAGCCTCTCCCCATCATACTCATTCTCTTCCGTAAACAGACCGGATCCTTACTATGGAAGTCAGAGTCTGGGATGTGGCATCCGTAAATACATTCCTTTTTTTTTCTTTTTTTACAAATGTCGCCTCTCAAGTCGAGAGCCAGCCCGGGCGAGCTATGACTGTCAGTTCCTCTAAACCATCTTCGAGGTGCTGTTGTCTGCCATTCCCCAACATGTTTCTGTCCACTTCACTGGCGTCAGACCCAGCCACAACACCAGTAAGCACAGATGACTGAGCGTTTCGAGCGTTGCTGGTGGGTCTTCGAACAGGCGAATCGATCAGAGGGACGCGAGCGGTTTAGGGAGGAAAAAATTTTTATAGCTGTAAATTTTGCTGTGAGTGTTGGTGGCGAGACATTCGATGCAGGTAGAGATAATACCTTATCTACTTATCTATCTATGTTCATGGATGGTTGTAATTGTATATTGGTCAAGAGACGCAACTCTTCTGCAGTAACGCTAGTGTTTTGAAGTCTCGCCTCGTCTTCGTAATGGACTTGCCCTAGAAGCTTTCCTTGCCTAACACGCCATATGGAGGAGTGGGGGTCTAAAGTCCAGCTGAGGGTGTGGAGGTACCCGTCCAGCTGAGGCTGTGGAGGTACCAATACAGCTGGGGATGTAGAGGTACACGTCCAGCTGAGGCTGTGGAGGTACCCGTCCAGCTGAGGCTGTGGAGGTACCCGTCCAGCTGAGGCTGTGGAGGTAACAATCCCACGGTTACTTTCTGGGTCAGAAAAAAAAAAAATCTTCGTGCTGACACCTTTCTCATTCATGTAGATTTACGTCTCACCATTAATGCAGCCGTCCCTTCTCCATCTTTCGCTTATCTTTCTTTCTCGTCGTTTAGAAGACTTCTGTTCTACTGTTCATATAGCCTTCCTTCTCATCCCTCGGTAGTCCACTATCCTACCGTACGTCTAATCTTCCTGTCTTCCTGTCCATGAAGTCTTTTGTTTCACAATGCGTACAATCTTCTGTCTCACATTTCGTATAGCATTTTTTACCCTCTAATCATTTGAAGGCCTTCCGTCTTGCCGTGACCGTAGCCTTCTGTCTTATAATTCACGTATCCTTCCGTTAAACGGACTGTCTCACAGTCCGTGAAGCCGTGAGGTTCTCTGAACCTCTTGTCTCATACTTCATACGATCTCCTGAAGTGTATCAGGCTCCGCCAATCATGAACTATTTCCTACCAGGTGAAGCCATTTCAGTACCGTCCAGCCTACGATGAAAAAAAAAAGAAGAAAAGAAAACCAGATCAACAGGGGATGGCTGCCGCCTTGAACCAGATACCAGAGGCCCCAGCGGCCGAGGCGAAGCCGCAAACAGGGTGGGGCGCTGGGTGTGTGTGCCGCCCTGCTGGTGCCAGGTCAGGAGTCACCTAGGTTATGAGCTAGCCAAGTAATGAGCCAGCCATGTCATGAGACAGCTAGATTATGAGCCAGCCAGGCCATGAGCCAGCTAGATTACGAGCCAGCAGATCGTGGGCCAGTTAGATTACGAGACATCCAGGTCATGTACCATCCAGGTCATGCGCAAGCCAAACTATAAGCCAGACAGGTTATGAGCCACCAGGAAAAATTCATGAGACTATCATGTGCGCTGAGCTTCCTTACATTGAGATAACATCAGGGAATAAGCAGATTTAACCTGAATTACTGACATATCTAATGCTGGACTGTGTCCCTCTCTCTTGCCTGTGAGAGCCACACTCTCAAAATAGTCCGGCATCATTAAGTATCTCGAGTCGCCAGCGATTCGAGTTCCAGGGGATGATGAGCGCCGTGTTGTACCCCAGCGGGCCGTAGCGCCTGGCTCAGGAGACAATGGGAGGGCCCGGCCTTAGGTCAGGAGTCATCCCCCCCGCAGTACACCAGCCCGAGGTCAGGGACGACCCCCCCATCGTCGCCTCGGTCAGGTGTTTTTTCTATCTTGTGCTCTCCTGTCACTCAGATGAGAGGTTACGGTTCCTCCGCCACAGCGGAGGGTGGTATGTGTGTGTGTGAGGGTGGTGTGGTTCCCTCAGGTGTGGTCAGGGAGCAGTCCCCACGGTGGTTAGGGAGTGGTTCCCTCAGGTGTTCAGGGAGCTGTACCCGCGGTGGTTAGGGAGGGGTTCCCTCGGGTGTTCAGGGAGCTGTACCCCGCGGTGCTCAGGGAGCAAACCCGCTAGCAGCAGACACACCCGATGTGGCGTTTTTCTTGTGATTCGTCAGAGGACGTCGGCGTACACCATGCCGGCACGACGGAACTGTTGTACCGGGCGGGACGTGTCATTCCTTCTTCGTCTGGGACCTTTTTTTTCCCTGGATGTGGGACACTACCTGCGGCCACTACCCTCGGTGGATTACCACCTGCAGGTCCAGCTGAGGCTGTGGAGCCACCTGCAGGTCCAGCTGAGGCTGTGGAGCCACCTACAGGTCCAGCTGAGGCTGTGGAGCCACCTACAGGTCCAGCTGAGGCTGTGGAGCCACCTACAGGTCCAGCTCAGGCTATGGAGCCACCTGCAGGTCCAGCTGAGGCTGTGGAGCCACCTGCAGGTCCAGCTGAGGCTGTGGAGCCACCTACAGGTCCAGCTCAGGCTGTGGAGCCACTACCTCAACAGCTCAGCGTAAATAAACTACGATAAACAGGAGAAACATCCTGGAGGCGTCACCCTTCTTCACACACACACACACACACACACACACACACAAGCTGACGCAAGAGCCATGGCGGCTGCTGAGGTCAAGCAGACACGGTCTTAAAACCATTTGACGTCATCATATCAAATTCTGATCCTTTCTTTGATCTGTTACTTCTAAGGGTGGCTCAACCGCCCACCTCCCCGGCTGGCTCTCTGGGTCTGTGAGTTCCGCAAGTAAAGCGGAAGATATAAACGGTTGTTCACCGCAGCCGACACACGGGAGGGTTGAATTCTCTGGCACCGAGTCAAGTGTGCTGGGCCCGAGGCTGCCCTCAACCATCCGCCCTGGCCCGCCCCCCCGCCCCGCCCAGCACACGGGGCCGCCAACACCATGTAATCAGTGGCTGCCAATTGCGTCCAGTTCGGGGCAAACACGGTCAGTGGGGGGTGAGGAACATCATATGAGGAATTGTTACCAATAAGACCCCTCCAGTAAATTAATACCACAAGACAAAGGAGCATCTCCTAAATGATCAGGACCACATAGCGAGCGAGAGTGGGTCTTGCGATGATCCACAACGCCTGAAAGGTGTGAAAGACATATCGAGTGGTGGATGTCGCTTGACGCTGACGGTCTGAACGACCCTGGCAGCTGATGGGCCTAATTAAGATCTTGAACCTAAATCTAAAGCATTCAAATGGACGAGGTAAGGATCGAGGGCGTACTGAGACCTCCGGATCACGATAACTTATGTGGAGAATGTGGAAGATGATCACATAATGGGATCCTGTTTCTAACTCTGAGGTGGGCGGATGTGAAGCATCAGTATAACCTAGTGTCCAAGTCGGTGGGGTGATGGATGAGCGACGTAACGCAAGCTGGGATTTAGAGAATGATGAGAGGTTAAAGGTGTGAGAAAAGACGTGTTGTGTTCAAATAAACACTGACAGAAAGGCACGAGTAAGAAAGCCTTTTGTGACACGACATGGCAATGTCGGATGATAGTTTGGTACAGGAAAATCTACGGTGGTTTTTGTAGAAGGAGAAACGGAAGATCGAGAACAGATAATAAATATTGGTAGGGAGTGACCTGTTGCGAGTGAGAGGTGCTGCAGATGAGGATGTTGGGAGAATGCCTCCTGATGTTTTACAGCGGCGGTATGTTGTGTGTGAGTGGATGTGTGTGTGTGGTTGGTGAAGTTACACTCTTGTGACGAATCCATTAAGAAGCATGTATAGCATGTATAGTGTCGTTCGGGGACATGGGGTCCCGTGTCGGCCATGTGTGTAGATGAAGAGAGGGGCTGTGTGCCCTTGATACATCCAGTGTACCGTACAGGAGAATGAAGACAACAGAAGCAGACCTGTACCTAGTAAAAGCTTTAAGCAAGGTCGTGCCATAATGAAAATCTGTTAAATGATGTTACATGATGGGAGGCGATGTGAGACGCATGTCGAACATCCTGGACCATCTCTTTAAATTAGGTGCTGCTTATTTTTGCCCCGCGACCAGATCCACCCATGTCAATGTGTCAGAGGAGAGGGGTCCGAGAACTTCTCTCCAGCAAAAAGAAAATGATAAAAACAGGTTTGGAGGTGATGACAACATCGCTAAATAAGCGTCATATAGCATCATTTTCATCTAATTTAGCAGCAAAAACCTCAAGCACCAGTCGGGACGAGTGTACTAAGATTCAATTCAAGATGAGAACAATGTGCAGTCCACCTTGCCAGCCAGCCAGCGACCAACACGGGGAACTCGATCTCACGAGAAAAAAACAGTAAAAGATAATGAGGGAACTCCTCATTATCATCGTCCAGGGCGCTGGCGGGAGCGTGTACAGCATGACCTCAAATAGACTGCATCCCGCATATGGTTCTCCTCAAGTGTCCTCACCGCAAGCACGACTCACAGAGTCACTAAGGGAACACACATGGGAAGCTGGTAATGTCCCTGCGAGGGGGATGCTAACACAGGGCACGCAAGGTTCAGTTACCTCGACAGACAGGCAAGGTTTGTACAGCTATGAGCTACGACGGTACAACCCTTGAGTACGACGGTAACACTCCTCTGGCATAACGACCTAGTTATTCCACCTCAACCACTCGGAGATCATCTGTGTGTCGATGTGTCACACTATAGGCCAGCTGTATCTTGATGCCTCACGGTACAGGCCGACTCTACGTTAATGCTTCACAGTGTACAGGTCGACCTCATACAGAAGGATCATGGTGAACGTCTGTCTGCTTCATGTGCCAGGGTCGAGCAACCGGTACACAACACGAGACAGGTTATTTAAAGGTTCAGATTTATCAAAGACGATGATGGTTCGTGGTAGAGAAGTGATGGTTCTTAGCAAAGGTCCGAAACTGTTTCATGGCTAAGTGACAAATTCTGATATCATATTGATAAAGATCGGAAATGGTAGATTCTTTCGTGAGTAAGTGAGGAAAAGAGTGATGACTTCTGGTATGAATCAGATTCAATCAATATTTCAAAAGGCACGTCAGGAAAATGTTGATCCTCATGCTGTCCAAGAGAAGACCTACCTCACTACCTCCTCGATATGTAATGGCCAAGGCAGGTAACCATAAGCCTTCGATTACCTGATGAGGGAAGAGGCTGTAAGTCACCTCGTATATCTCGTAGGGATAACCTACTCGAAAACTCAATAGCGGTTATCTTACTGAAACCTTTACCCATAGCGTTTACATCACAGGTCCGACCAGAGGGTAGTGTCTCGCAGGCCAAAAAAAAAGGGGGTGGGGGGGGGAGGAAGGGATGGCGAGTGTAATAAAAAGGGATATACGTTTAAAAAAAAAAAAGTGACCATATTACAGGGGGCGAGGTATAATTAATAACGGCACTGGTGAGGAAACTGAACTGCCGGACGAACCATTAATCTCCCGTCTACCTTTTTTTCCTCCCTCCTCCCCTACACGATCAAGACGAAGGTCAGGCGGGACTACTACCACATGCCACCTGACTGCACGGGTCGCTGGTGTGCCTCCCTGCCATGGTCTCCGGTATCACAGACTGTGTTACAGTGAGGTGTGTCTCCCTCCCTCATGCTGAAGCCAGCGGCCGACAGGTGTGGGGCGTGAGTCTCCCTCCCTCGCCACCACCGCTCGACACGTGCCGAAATCTTAATAATGATACAATGTCGCAAAAACTGGTCGGCCGTTAGGTGGACGTATGAAAAAAAAGAGAAAAAGGTCAGGTTTACAATGCCATCTCGGGGGCGTGTCACGCCTCTCAGACTTACTGCATAGTTAATGTGAACCTTCAGTCATCTGACTATAGTATTTTCACCCACATACTGGGATCAAACTCTATATCTCGTATGTAATCCCCGAACAGGAGAGGACATGGCTCTCAGGGTTACTGACAGTTTACCACAAAAATCGGAACTGACCTTGACAGTTTATGCTCGAAGACTCACACTGTTCGGGGGGAAAAACTAGTTCTTATAATCCCTGGTGTTCTTTTACAGGCAAGAGGCAATTGGTTAATGGAGATCACTCTCCGACCCACGAGCCGACACGAAGTATGAGTGGGTTGGGTTGAGTGTGTGCCGTGCTGGTGACTTGAGTGTGTGAGGGCGCAGGTGACTGTGTGCGTGGAGATGCAGGTGACTGGGCGTATTGACAAGCTGGTGAGTGAGTGTGCTGAGGTGCTGGTGGCTGCGTGCGTGTGTGTGTGTGTGTGTGTGTGTGGAGGTGCTGGTGACTGGGTATATGGCAAGCTGGTGGTAGTGTGGATACGTGGCGTGCCGGTGGGTGGGTGTCAGGACATACTGGTGATTGTACCATCACCATAACACCTTTTTATTTTTCTGGGTGGGAGGTGAGCCGCAAGTTCATTCACGAGCTTGTCTACTGGTCAGCCTGGAGGTCTTGCATGTTCTTCGTTACCAGCTGGCAGACCGCCTTTCATCACGAACGCTCCGGTGTTTGTAGCGGCAGCCATGGCTGGCATAGTGTTGCGTCTGCCTCATGAGCGTAGGAGAAAGCCGGCCTCGTTCACTGATCTGGGGAAAGTCTTTAGAGCTATATGTGGTGAGCGTCAACCTTGGCTGGGGGTGGTGAGGGATCAGCCTCCCGCGATACAAGAGATGGGGCTTCGGAGGCCAGCCGTGTATACTACCGGTGTTCACCGCAGCAGTCCTGCGCGATCGTCTCGCTGCTTCGGTTGATGAGGTTTCGACGCAGGTGAGGAGCCAAGATGCGTGAAGCTGATAGAAAAATACACTGGCGGCGTCTCTCTATGGACAGTCTATTTACTCCTGAGGGCACAACTATAAGTAGAGGCATTACTGAGTTTGACATCGTCACACGATCCTCCTTCTCGCGACCTCGAGCCTTGAGTGGAGCTCAGTTCGAGCAGAGGGACAGCAGCTTCCTCAAGACTGTATCTTGAGCACACTGGCTCTAACCTCATCACTGCCAGCCAGCCTCCTCCTCCTCCTCCTCCTCACTCTCACTTTCGATGCCGGCGTAGGAGGTCCAGTTACGGTGGCGAAATACACAACTCCTCTTAATCTACATGTCTACTACGTAGAGGCTTTTGCTTTCGATTTGCTTGACAAATCCCCTAACCATTTTCCACGTCAAACCTTAGCGGATCGCAGTGAGGAATCTGCTCTGCCACACACGGCACCCAGGCTGGTACGTAAGTCGTATGCAAACGGTTCGATACAGCACATCAGGTTTTGGTTGATCCGTATTTGGGATGGGATAGAGCAGCAGCTGTAGCTCTCAACTCTACCCAATGTCCACTCTATGCTGCTGCTGCGGCATTGGGGTAGAACACTAAGACCTACGATTCGCACGCGCACGGTCAAGCGACGTGATGCATGTACTTGCCGAGGCGCCGAGGTAGAAACTTAGGTCTCCCTGTACCGTCGTCTAACAAACCAACAACAAAAAGGAGAACCAAGGCGCTTACGACCAAGAAACTCCACAGGCATTCGTACAAGTATGACAAGACTCTTATGGTTTTCATGCCTAACCTAACTTTGCCTAACCTAGCCAAACCTAGCCAAACCTAACCCTATCAGTCGCAACAAGCCTCTGATAGTGCAGACTGCACTTCACAGATGCAGCAGCAGAGTTGTTATTTTAAAGGCTATAATAGTATAAGCTGTCCGCAGGCAGCAACGGGCCGCTCTATCCTGGGCAATGTCGCTGCGCATGTAGTTATGGCTACCACCGCTAGGGAGCAGTGATGGCTTGCCTAACTGACGTATTCGAGCATGTTGATCCTTTGGAATTCTTATTTTCTTTTAGCTAAACTCCATATATGCAAGGTTATATTAGTGAGACGAATATAACGATGTTTTACTGGCCTCAGTCATGTTCAAAACTTGCCGTTTTGAAATTCTTAGAGAATTGAAGCGTTTTACACAACTAATGCCGCCAAGCACCTAAAATTGGCAAATCATAAAACAGCAAAGAACCCAACATTTAACAGAATTTACCAGGAAAAGAACGTATGAACCAGAAACATAATAATCTTCGATTCCGCAAGAAACGCGCTCGTCCGCCATCTCGAGGCAGAAGCGGTGCTTCATTGTATCGCAAAGCGTTGTCTCAATCCAGTGAAATGAATTGCATGGCCTTTTATCATTTTGTAACGTTCGCTTTTGACTATGCACTTACTAATATTCCATGTATTTGTGCTACATGCACATGTTACTAAAAAATCTATGCAGGAAAATTATTTTTGTTACATAATAAAGAAAAAATATATATATATATATATATATATATATATATATATATATATATATATATATATATATATATATATATATATATATATATATATTGTAAACTTGAGTCCGTCCATGTCAGAGCCAATGTAACAATTCGGATTCAGACATCGTCCACGTTTATAATGTATTCCGACTCATCTGACATCAGTCAATTTCTAAACAATGTTTTACTTGTTTGTCTTTCTATGGTCAGCCACGACTGAAAAAAAAAAATGTGATCTTAAGAACACATTTTGTCCTTGATGATGGAAATTCAACGACATTTTTATCACGATTATAGATAGAACATCTGCCAGGACGGCCGTAGCCAGGACTACTAACTTATTTCACCATTTACCACACTCACCATAGAAAGTGGAATGGCGTCGATGGTTTTTCAATAACCACATATGTTCTTAGAGTACTTCCCTAACGTGCAATGAGAGGCGGACACAGAATCAACAGAAGAGTGTAGACATACCACACTAAAACGTGAGCAATATACTCGTACTGCTTTTGATGTGGTATTTCCTGAAACAACCTTAGTCGACGGAAATTTCCAAGCCACGTATGCCAACTGTCCTGATTGATTTACTCTCTTGTGGAGTGTCCGAGGCAGAAGGATCATCAGAATGCCCTCATCAAAACATCTTATTAACGAGTATATACGTATACGTCCTAATGTACGATAGTGAACTACGATGGCCTGTTCTCTGACACACATAAGGTGTTCGCTCCCTGCTAAACAAGAACGGCTCACTCCCTGAAGCATCAAAGCCGCTCTTTCCAATGACGTCTCATCGGCTGACATACGTCAGCACCTCATATCCTGGAGCGTGATGGCGTGATATATATAAAAAAAAAAAGAGTAATTAAAGGTTTAATTTAAATCCCCTTTGGCAGCGCCAAAGGCAATTACAGGGGCATAGAGGCATCCAACTGTTCTCTCTCTCTCTCTTTCTACCTCTCTTTCTGGCCTTGCAAGACCCAGAGTACTTAAGTCTTTCCTGACTACTTAAACCATTCAGGAGATGGTGACACACTCCCCCTCAGTAGTCACTGAAGGGGGGGTCGCTGGTGCTGTGGAAATTCTGGGGGACAAAAACCTTCACCACTGATCGCAGGTTTGATGTTTCTACGCTTGGCTGCAGCTTCAGTTCAGACACGATTCTAAGAATTCAACTCTTTTTTTTTTTCTCCTAAAGTTATGATAAGAAGTGTGAGTTTACACTAGATACCGACGGCCTTAAATGGATTCAGTGAACCCCCTGTTTACTGCTAAAGACACAACTGGATCACGAGGCATCTCTGAGCAGCGGAGGGTGTGAGCAACACACACACACACACACACACACACACACACACACGAGTGCTCTGGAGAGATGATCTGGTCAAGCAGTAAGTCTGTCACGTGAGTAACTCCAAGCTTGTGTGGCTCAGGCAGTAGAGACGGCAACCCGAGTGGGAGGTGTCAAGGCCAAGTGTGTGGAATGAGGGCGACTCATGAAATTAGGGTCAATCTGCTGTGAGTGACCCGAATCCTGCTGACTGTGTTGTGAAGCAGCTCTGAAAGTGTTCGAAGACTCGTCCCGCCTTCTCATGAACGCGTCTTGTGCACACCACTAGGGAGGGTGTTGTGGTCCGTGGAGGGAATCGAACACCTTATGCACCTTTGTATAGCGTATCCGCCAAGCGTATATGAATCCTCCTTTCCGCTGCTGTGTGGATTCTCAAGTTGTTCCACTCGAAAGTGAGGGAAGATGAACCAGCTGAAAAAAGGGGGGACACAGTATGGGTAGTTAATTCCGGAGAGGAGATACTGTAAGCTGGTTGTAACGCCGTGAGGTCGGAGCGGCAATGTGCCTGCGTCTACTCTCTAGGGTAAAGGTAACTATCTGATAAAAGGAAAGGAAGTCGGTTATTCTTGACGAAAAGAAGAAAAAAAAACCGATGGACAAGACCGTAATCTACATGACGCAGTGTTATGACCTTCCGATACAGTGGCTCGCGCGGCCTGATTCACTCCCTCAAAGTCGGCGACTGTCGGAACCCTTGGACTGTAATGTTCCGTCTAGCGTCGTCGTCAACTTCGAGTGGATCAGTTTACAGCATAGGTCGACCTCAATGTGTCTTCAACGCATGACTTACCCTCAGACACCATGAGCGCGCGCCCTGAAGACACCGGCAAACACTGAAGAGGTGACAGGGGCTCTGTTCTACTCCCTACACATGAATGACACGCCGGTGCTCAAGCCGGACGGCGTAATCCCGTACCCAGCGTGTGTGGGGGAGGGAGGGCATCAGGCAACACTAACACACACTTACCTCTCTTCTGAAGGTGGTGTCAGCGTCTTGAAGAACCTGCGCAGGGCGTGGTGGCGCTATCTGCTGAATGCTTCTCACGTTCGAGAGCTCTGCTGGTCTTGAATGTCCTCCCATAGCGCATAGCAACTATGGTTACGACACCACAGTTCAGTGACCGCTTGGGGGGGAATACTTGCTTACGGTGTGGCAGACTCATAGACCTTGAGGACTTCGGAGCTGCCATGTCTCCAGGAGGCCAATGCTCCCCAGGCAGACTTCAACCATTCTGAGCAAGACCTGAGGAAGAGAGTAATCTGGATGTAAATCAAATTCTAATCAAAACGTTGTGTATGAACACTTCTGGAAGTTCAATATTAACTCTTGGATATTGTCGTTATCCTCGCCGAGGTATCCAAACACCAAACAAAGAGTATTAGCCATTTTTTTTCTTTTTCTTTTTTTTTTTTTCTTTTTTTGGTCGGCTCTGACATTCATCACAACTTTGTACACATCATCAAGGGCAACGCTCGCTTCCTGCCTCCGCCTGCAACTGGCCTTTAGCCACAATGATCTGACAGCCATGAAGACGACAATTGAGTACCCAGATATAATAATCATTATGGCATAATAGAAAATAAGAAAAATAAAATACGACAATGTCACAGACATGGACGACACTTTCTTTTTATCTTCTCCATACACGAAATCTTCACTTACGACACACACACACACACACACACACACACACACACACACACAGAACACGAGCGTAACAAACGGGAGTCACATACATAGGGATGGTACGAGGTGAGAGCACAGAGAGAGGGTTGTGCCCCAGCAAGACGTCAGAAGTGGTGGGACTCGGATTATATTTCTCAAGTTCCGAAGTTGAGTTCGATGAGGCTGACATCCACCTGTCGGTAGCAGACAAGCGATGTCGTCCAACGAGAAAATGAAACGAGATACTGAGAAGAAGAGCTAGGAAAGATGTGATGAAATATCATCCTAGCAACATAACATTGGAATGCGAAAGAAGTGAAGGAGTGATAAATGGAAAGGGAAATTCAGAAGAGTACAGAAGTAAGAAAGTGGAGGGTGGGCACCCACAAATGTAATATTCCTCCCCCTCAACCCCTCCCCCTCCTCCCCGACACACACACACACACACACACACACACACGCGCGCGCGAATAAGTACCTATGTAAACCTACAAACATACTAGAGCACAATCACTTTTACACGTACATATTCTACACACACACACACACACACACGCTGCCAATCTGGACAACCCGCCCCCCCCGCCCTGTCCGTCGCACCCCCCCACACCACCGTCCGCCCTGACGTACCACGAACAAGTTCCCTCCCGAGTTTTTTCGGGTCCGTGGTACGTTCCGTCGGTCTGAACCGCGCGCGCGCGCGCGCGTGTGTGTGTGTGTGTGTGTGTGTGTGTGTGTGTCACCATTCCACCGTTCCTGTCACCCATACTCCCCCTCCCGACCGTCACCAAGTCACCACACCCACACCCCCACACGAAGCACAACATTCCACTGGAAACTGTGTGTGTGTGTGTGTGTGTGTGTGTGTGTGTGTGTGTGTGTGTGTGTGTAGAGGGGAACTTGGGGTGGCAGTTAATGTCAAGGAGTAGTGACCTGCAAGCGTTCAAGGCCATCCACTCGACTGGCGGCGGCGGGCGTCGGAGGGTTAAGTCCCTTGTGTTGGGCGCGCCACAGGATGGGTTCACCTGGTAAAGACTTGCTCGGGCACCTGCTAAGGTGGTCCACCTACCACCTACCCCCAACTCTCCGTTTTCCTTCTCCCATTGTCTTCGTCCTCTCACACCCCCATTATCATTTTTTTTTTTCCTCCCGTTGTTTTCTTTTTATTCTACGGATCACGAATACCATAATAGTCTCCCTCCTCCTCCTCTTCCTCTTCCTCCTCTTCCTCCTCCTCCTCCTCCTCTTTCTCCTCCTCCTCTCCTCTTCATCCTCCTCTTCCTCTCCTCCTCCTCCTCTTCCTCCTTCATTCCCTACGTAGAATTCTGTCTTGGTCTTCCGTCTTATTCTCCCTTCAGTTCTTCCCATTAATTCCCCCTCCTCCTCACTTCTCTTTCCGTTTCCCCATACCGGTTGTTACCTGCGCCCACGAGGGAGCGCCACAGGGAGCCGACCATCCCACGTGTGACATCACTTCTAAACACTGAACTGATGCCACTGATCTACATTCGGTATATAAACAGCTCTTTCCCTCAAGCATTACCTCATCGCCATCTTCATCTCCTCATTCTCACCCTCTTCAATTCATCTCTACATCTTTTTTTTTTTTTAATCTTATATTCTTCTTCCCCTTTCACCTCGGCTCTTCTCTATCAACCCTCTTCCTCCCACCTTCCCACGTCTTGGTCTCCACGCATTACTCTGCAATATTCGGTTCTCCACCCACTATCCCCAGACGAAACCCACCTAAGTTCCTACGCTGCAACACTAAGGTTCACGCACTGTGTTTCAGTGTTCGTGTTCCTGGTGGGTACTTGGTTACTGGTGTGTTTCTCCTTGTGTTTCTCCTCGTCTGTTCCTCTGTTTCATTTCTACCGTTCCTTTGTGCTGAGAAATCTTTTGTTCTTCGGTATACGATCCGTTGTTTGTGTCTGTGGTCTGAATATTCTTTCTCTCGTTCCTTTTGTTGATGTTTCTAGACCTTTGTCTTTCGCTATCTGTTGTTTTTGTTTGGGTTTAAGCTCTGCTTCTTTCGTGTGTCCTGCGAGAATCACGAGTAAATGATAAATAAACACATATGTACGGGTGTTTCAGGATTGTGGTTCCAACGCGAGAGAAGAGTCGTCTTTGGCGATGCCGTATCATCGTCAACTGAAAAAAAAAATAAAGGGAGTGTAAAGTCTCGTGAAAGAACATCTTCCTTCAAAGGAGTCCATCCAGTCCTTGCTACGGAGTGTAGCGCAGTCATGGATCTGAAGGAGACCCTGGATACGGCGGAGTCCTGAGGTAATAGCCCCAGCTCCCCTTTCAAAAAGGGTTCTCGGGGTTTTGTGATAAGACTGTGCTAAACCACACATATACTGTTTCCTATACAGCAGCCAACGTGGCTCGCTCACATCAGGTCCTACACGAAGTCATGTTGGCTGAAATGGCGAAATGGTCAGACAAAAAATTAATTCATCTTGATCATCTTTGAAAGTTCGTCGACCCGACACGTAAAGGCAGGAAAAGACGACACCTGGAGAAAGAATTCCAAAGCTTCGTGGTCCACGGAATGAAGGAGGTAACATGGTACCCAAGCCTTACGTGGCTGGTCTCCACATAGAGACGATGGGTAGTAGCAGTAGTGGTGGTGGCCGCCAGCCACCTGACGCTGGTCCAGGGGCGTCCATCGAGATGGGGAGGACAGACGCAGCCAGCTCACGAGTTCTACAATGAGTGAGAAAGACAAGGCGGAACATTCATAAATCCAGTGCTCCATACAGGAGCAAACGTGACCCCCCCACCCTGTAGATATGGAACAGCTCCTCACAAAAAGAAATGATTCAATCCTCTGTACAGCATCCCAACCTTTGGAAAACAAAGTTTATAACATGTATTAACCTGAGTCTCCAGAAGAGAGATGGGGAACACGGTCATACTTCTAGGTTTATACCTTTGCGCTGATGATCTGTACTGCTCTGAAATTTCAATGGAGAAAACGAGCGATTTTTGAAATAGAAATGGTTAGAGAAAAAAAAAGCATTTTATAGTGTTGACCATGACCGTGTTACGGCTTGCCCCATCTGGAGATGCCGCACAGGTCTGTGATTCAAGGTGCTGAAGGAAATGGAAGTTAAGTGGAGAATAAAAAAAAGACTTTGGAAACCGCAGAAATCAGAGCAATTGGAAGTTCCACATACGAGAGGGCGTAGAATGGTCAATTTTCTCTGGTACAAAATGTACCAATCTATGTCTCCAAGAAGAAGGTTACGTTCTTAAATCAGAAGCGAAACAGACGAGCAAGCACAGGCGCAAGTTCAGAGGACATGCCTTCAAGACAGGAGGAGGGCTGTCACTTGGTCCATACATCTTGCTTGCGTAAGAGAAGTGGTTCTTGGAGAGCATGAAGAGAGACTGGCAGGAGAGGGCACAGGATCAGTGACGGGTGGTTTAGAATGTGGAGGGAAGTTAGACTCATCCAAGGTGGAATCAAAAGTGAGGAAAGAATCAAACACAGTTGCTTTCTCTTTAGGAAAGCCAACTCCAGCCTCATCAGAAGGGAAGGGAAAAGTTAAAGAAAGAAAGGCAGTACGACTGAAGTTGTTTTACATACTTTTGAACAAAGAACAAGCAGACCTATCAGTAGAAGAGAAGGAGAGGTTTATCACACTTAATTTTACATGAAGCAACGCTTCGCCTCAGTAATACCTGACATGATTTCGAACGGAGATGAAACCTGAATGTGAATCATGCGAACTTTTCCTGGGCATTAACATACCTTGCATCTACACCACCACCACGGTGTGCCTACACCACCACCACCATGGTGTACTGCCATGTCCACCATCATTCTTTTAGAGTCTTACTGACCGAAAATTACCCTCGAGATAACCTCGAGTTATACCTAGAGTATTGCTACACCCTGACCAGCTGTCGTAACATGTTAAACGCCCGGTCCACTGGCGTGATACAGCTCCCGTACCCAGACCACAGTACCATCACGGGGACCACAGTCACGTCAGACCCACGTGGACCATCGCCGTGCCTCACCTGGCCAGAAACCTGTCACGTCACATACACATCTGGTCCGGTGTCATGTTACTGCATCACCCTGTCCACTATTACGTCAGAGACCCACCCAAAGAACATGGGGAGGGGCTACACTCGCTATCACTGCCACACCCACATTACTGTTAATATCTTGGGATACACTCTGCCTTCACCTTGAGCAAAATACACCAGCACGGTAGAGGACATGTTAATGCACATGGGGTCTGACCCAACGGAGCTCTGGGCTCGATCTGCTTAGAGTGACGCAATTTACGACAGCCCGTCAACTGCTGGGGGTAAATTTTTTTTTAACCCAGTGCACCCGCAGCCTCACCCGGTAGTTAATAAAGAAGTAAACCTAACTCTCCAATTGTCCTTGTACATTAATCTCCCAAAGCAGATAGGGAAAAAAAAAATATGTATATATATTTATACCGTGGCTGTCTCGTAAAGTGTTCCAACCGCTTCTTGTTTTCCTTCGAGTCAGTCTCGATGTCTCAATCTTGTTTACCGCTCCGGATTCTCGGGTGGGTGGGCTATCGTTGACCGGGTCTCGGCCGAATTCTCTCTCGCACGTCATCACCCGTGGTAATGTGAGAGACCCGGAGATAACAGCTGTCTTATGGGAAGGGTGGGTGTCAGCTTGGCTGACGGACGTGTCGCTGAAGGACGTGGATGGATGAATGAGGAGGTCGCTGCTGAAGCTGTACGTCTAAATGATTTCTGCACACACACACACACACACACACACACACACACACACACACACACACACACAAACGACGCAGGGTCTTGGAGGACGGGACATGATGTCCTTGCTAAGGGCGGAGGCTTCCAAGCAGGCAGCACTCACGGAGCAGAATCCGCAGCAATAGCTGTCGAGTAGAAGAAGAGAACCAACAGAGAAGTGCAAGGATAACCAGGAGAAGGTGTGGAGGTTAATGGGGACAGCTGATGATTCTGAACGCTTTAGACTCTTGAAGAAGTTGGCGGAGTTAACCCACTTCTAATGTAAGAGCAATGAATGACCCGTGCAAAGACCAGTTACTCCTTCGTGTGTCTGGAATATATGCCCAGAACAGAGTAATCCTCGACATCATTATCAGGACCCCCAGTCGTCGTGTGCAGCGCGGTGTTTCCAGGAGAGATTAGACGTTGGGATGAGACCCATCTATTAGTCTATCTACAATCATTAACTTCATTTCCAGCGCCATCCGATGATACCCATCTATCCAGGTATCTATAATCATCAACTTCATTCCCAGCGCCATCCAATGATACCCATCTATCCAGCTATCTAGAATCATTAACTTCATTCCCGACTCCATGAGTGGAGCTAAGTACACACACACACACACACACACACACACACACACACACAAACCGAAAGAGGGGAGCTTACGTACCAGAGCCATCTGTCAGATACTTTCGAAAGCTTTCAGCAATAAGTACTTTGAGGAATAGGCATTGCGAGCAGATCTCACTCTGTGTAAGTCATTAAGAGATCCTAATGGTGGAATTCCGTGGTGTAGCGCTTAGCGTCGCTGGCCGTGACGCGTGCAAGGGGCCACCCGGGGTCCAGCGCATAGGTTCGAATCCTGGATGCGGCAGCCGGTCCACAGTTAACCCAGCTCTTCATCCTCCCCTAAGGGGCTGGTCGCTAGAATGGGTATTTAGCATAGGCTAGGGTAAAGCCATGGTACGTATATATATATATATATATATATATATATATATATATATATATATATATATATATATATATATATATATATATATATATACAAGGTTAAGAAGCCGGGGCAATACAAGTGTGAAATTCTCTCCCCGTGAAACCACAAATGGTAATTACTTACACACGAACTGGTAACCTCGTCTGCAAGTTACTTAAGTCGTCTATTGACCTCAGATGACACCCTTGAACACGACGGTGCGATCCTTAAGCACGAAGTTACGACGATGGAGCACGACAACGTACTATCCTTACGTACGAGGTTCCAACCCTCGAACACAACGGTACGACCCTTAGGCACGAAAGTGTGACCATAGAGTACGATGGTACACCTCCCCCTCCCTCCCTTGTATAATGGCCTAGCCTTTGACCTGACCCTTACGATCAGGAAAAAGGGCAAGGCCATGATTCCTAAGGGTCCCACCGACGCGTCGTGTTCACAGGGACCCACCGACGCGTCGTGTCCAAAGGGGCCCACCGACGTGTTCACAGGGGCCCACCGACGCGTCGTGTTCAAAGGGGCCCACCGACGTGTTCACAGGGGCCCACCGACGTGTTCACAGGGACCCACCGACGCGTCGTGTTCAAAGGGGCCCACCGACGTGTTCACAGGGGCCCACTGACGCGTCGTGTTCACAGGGGGAGGATTGATACCCGCCTCCCCTCAGAACCCAGTCGTGCCAGGAGCGGTCGAACCTTCACCCTCAGGAATTGATTAACGATAACTGTTGTTGTTGTTGTCCATATTGCGTCTCTCCTGCATACTGATAAGGTCCGAAGACACGTAACGTGTTTTTGCTGTGCGCGCACCGTGGGCCAGCGGTTCCCCTGGCTAAATAATGATCAAAACATTTAAATGTTGTTTTGCTGACGAGATCAGAAGCGCGCCCCTTCCTCCTCCTCCACACACACACACACACACACACACACACACACACACACACACACACATATAACTTGACGTTAATGGCCATAATGATTCTAGTGTTCGACAAACCAAACAGCCTAACCAACCATTTTCTATAACATATTTTGAGGTTTGTCTAGCGAGTGTAAGACACCCCCGCCCCCCCCATAACTATAGCAGTGAGTAATTACACATGGGACGCTGTGGAAAGCAGAGGTCTCATAGTGGATATTATCCCGCTGGGATCAGCCTTCACGATGCTATATGTGGGAGGGACCTGGGAGTTGACATCGTCCCCCACCTGATGCCAGAGTCCCACATTAGGAGGAGGGAGGATAGCAGAGGAGACAGACTGCCTGCTGGCGAAAATCATAATAGCTTTTAAAGTTTACGGGTCAGGAAATGTTTTCTCAGCGAGCTGTTCACATCTTGTAAGAGGCCAAAACGAGAATATGTTGCGCAAGTTTGGTCACCGCAGCTGAAGGAGCTAGTAAAGGAAGTCCAGAGGAGGGCAACAAAGATAAAGCCAACATTAATACACCTGAGTTACAGAGATAGGCTAGAAATCTCACATATGCCCACCATGGAGGACAGAAGGGTGAGGGGTGACCTGATCACAGGGCTTGAAGACCGTAAACCACATTGATGATGTGGGTAGTAAACAGTCCATTAAAGATGTCGGATTAAAACAACCAGAGGACGTGGTGTAAAATAAGGCAAGAACCCGATTAAAAAAAGATAGAAAGAAATACTTTCATCGTACGAGAGTGGTGGATCTATGGAGTGACCTGGTCGAGCATGGGGTAAATGCAGACAGCATTAAGGAAGTTAAAAAAAAAATGCTTGGTAATTGACAATGTTGAAAAAGATGGGGTGGGCCCCCCCCTCACGAGTTTAAAACTCCCTCTCCGCAGAGCACAAATTGATAATCACAGATAAATGATACCCACACACACACACACACACACACACACACCATGAGTCAGCACGGACCTGCAGAGGGTCGGGTCCGCATGAGGGAGGAACATGAAGGCGATCCCATTAAAATGGACAAGACATTCATTTAAAACACCACAGTGAAAGAAAATGGGTAAATGAGATATCGACTCATTATCATGGGGATGCCAATAATGACATGGTAACAATAAAGAGACGAATAACGATAAATAAAAGCAATAAATCAAGGCCATAAAGACCTCAGCACCAACAGCTGATGGAAGGTCAAATACTTTCCTTAATAAGGACAGGATATCTGGAGCCAAATCAATGATGTTGTTGACGGGACAAAGCACTGAATAAACTACCCACAAAAATTGACATACGCAACACAACGACCGCAAGGGAGACTCTAAACTATGAACTTGCGCGCCTGATATCACCTGTGTACACTAAAGTGTCTGAGGCAGTGATAAAACAACACTCGTATGACTGAAGGCTAACATGGTGTTGCGCCGGGTAAAAGTACGCAGACTCTACTTGATACTTTAGGATCATGAATCACATTCTAATGGAGGGAAAGAGAATGGGAAATGGCTCTTCTAGTAGACCCTGTCGACCCAATTGGCTAACTGGAGTGCACAATCTTATCAAAGAAGTGAAGCAAAGATACTGTGAGTCGACAAGGGAGATGGACCAAAGAGTTCTTACCTAACAAAGACTTTAAAAAAGACTTCAGAGTAGTGGGGAGGGCAACAACATACAGCGAGGAGGAGACTGCACATTCTCGGGGTTGCTTAAGGGGATATCTTGAGCCTCAGCACGTTTTGCATAACAATATCAGACAATGACAAAGAGGCAAAATAAATCATAATCAAATGTCTTCCAGACGGAGCTGGAGAAAGTAAAATCATCATACCAACATTACACTCCAAAACATAATACAACAAAATTGAACAACTTACAAATAGGTAGCAAAGAACCACATGGAATAAGATAGAGGAAAAAATCAAACAAATATGTCACGGGACATCATAAAGGAACTAAAAGGGAAAAGACAAATAGATAAAAATGATTTAGGAGGCTTCAGAAAGGAGAAATCCATTTCATAAAAACACATTGCTACATTTGTCCAATCGATCCAAGTAACGATATGTATGATAATGAGAACTTTCAAGACAGGAGACAGAATACTGATGATGAAAAATCTTTCATGTTTACATGGGAAAAAAAAGGCTAGATTTCTGTAGTGCTATACGGGTTCCCAACCAAACAAATGGAAAGAGATGAGCGAGACAGAACTCAGAAAAGATTTGAACAGGTAAATCCAGGGAATGGAACATGTGAACCACCATGAAAGGCTGAAAGAACAAATGGAAAGAAATAAGCGAGATAGAACTCAGAAAAGATTTGAACATGTAAATCCAGGGAATAGAGCATGTGAACCACCACGAAAAGCTAAAAGAACTGGAGTTTTTTTTGGAGTGGAGCAACGAAGTGAAGGTGGGCAAAGCAAATGCACTGGGCCTATGAGATAGTCCCCGGAAGGGATGGGACGAGACAATACAGCAGCCATCCCGAATGACAGAGTCTCTGATCGTAAGCACTTGGTTAAGAACTCTCTCTCTCTCTCTCTCTCTCTCTCTCTCTCTCTCTCTCTCTCTCTCTCTCTCTCTCTCTCTCTCATGATTAGTATTCCACAGTGGCCGAGACGAGCATCAAGCCTAGGAGGAGGAGGGGGAGGGGGGGCAGTTTGGGGGAGGGGAGGGGAAGAGGCGAACGACAATGGCCGTGTTGTTGGTTAAGGAAGACCCATGCGAGTAGCGTTCTCTCTCTCTCTCTCTCTCTCTCTCTCTCTCTCTCTCTCTCTCTCTCTCTCTCTCTCTCTCTCTCTCTCTCTCTCTCCTCTCCCCCGGCCTGGCCATACCACAGTGTCATTCATCCGGCCGACGTATTCCAGGCTGAGGAGCTACGGTCACTGCTCCTCTCCCCCTCCGTGGCTCCAGGGTCGCCGACCCCTGGTCCAGCCTCAGAAAATATCTCACCTTCCAAACCTGGAAACGTTCGTGGTCACATCAGAGGGTGGAATTACGACGTACTAACTTAACATAATCATACGTCTCGTTTATGAAAGAAGAAAAAAGGCTATGAAATTAAAAGCTTTGCGCACTTAGTATGAGTAAGAAAAAAAATATCTATACGTTGGATACTCTGGAAAATTATTTCAGATGTGCTTGAAAAATCAGTATTTTCATTTACGTCTTAACTGCTCCCACTAAACCTCTACAGAAACTTTTTTGATATTTGTTACGAGTGTTTGAGACTTAGATAACTCAGTATATATATATATATATATATATATATATATATATATATATATATATATATATATATATATATATATATATAGTAAGGTTACTAGTGCAGCCTTAAGATGTAGGAACCCCTGGAAGGTGGGGTCTGGGTATAGAGAGACAGAGGGAGAGATATCAAACTGTGGAGACTTCGGTAATCCTCACTATGGTCTCAACCGAGCAGGTCGGAATATTAGGCCTAGTCCCTGCTGAGCCCTGGGCTATGAGGAGCCTCCTGGTGGGGAGCGGACGGGAACCTCACACAAACCACTGCGCCAGAGGTAAGGCTACACTTGGGTTAGGCTACCCCACCCCACCGTCACCCAGGTAACGTCAGGGGCAAACCATTCGCGTCCTCGGATATCTGAACTGATTCTCCTAGTGACCAGAGGAGCAAGAGAGGGGCATCACCTTATCCCTGGAAGTCATGAACACCTCCTCCACTGCAGCCTATCCACTTCTCCTCTACAGCTCGAGACTAAAAAGAAATATGGACTAAGTCAGCTTCCTCTGGCCTCAGCAAAAGGTTTGCACCGCTAGCACTGGTTACTCGTGCGACAGTCGGGTGGTGGAGGGGGTCGAGTTAACATCCTCCCATTCTGGAGACCGGCTTAATTCATAGGGATGACTGGCATGTGGTAGTGTCCCGGGGAGGGGGACTTCTTGCACTGGCATCCGTGGAATCTTTCTTCTGACCGCCCATACCACAGCCGCCACTCCCCTGCGTGTCTTATGTCCACCAGTTTCTTCTCCTCTCTCTCTCTCTCTCTCTCTCTCTCTCTCTCTCTCTCTCTCTCTCTCTCTCTCTGGTGTCACAGAAAATGCATCCGTCATTTCTGTAGCATCCATGCGCCTTTCTAATCAACGTTCTTTCTTCTTCTTTCCCCTCCGCACCTCACTTCTTATCTGGAATATAAGCTTCAGCTCCCAATAAGGTGCTGATTCGCCATCTCGTCCATGACTCCTTTTCCCTCTGTACTGGAAAGCAATGACCCTGTTTGCTCTGCGCGTTTCTAAAGCCTTCCATCTGCAGGGCCTTCCATAAATGTCCCCGATCGTTCGGCCTCTAAACAGCTTCGCTTTGCTCTCTGCGTACTTCTGCTTCAGTGTTCCTAACTGTGTGTGTGTGTGTGTGTGTGTGTGTGTGTGTGTGTGTGTGTGTGTGTGTGTGTGTGTCATCACCCATTTGTACCATTCGGGAGGGGGACTCTAAACCCGTACAACTTTTAACGCATGCGTCTGGGGGTGTGGTCATCAGTCACACGCGTCTGGGGGTGTGGTCTTCAGTCACACGCGTCTGGGGGTGTGGTCTTCAGTCACACGCGTCTGGGGGTGTGGTCTTCAGTCACACGCGTCTGGGGGTGTGGGCTTCAGTCACAGTCACACGCGTCTGGGGGTGTGGTCTTCAGTCACACGTGTCTGTGGGTGTGGTCTTCAGTCACACGCGTCTGGGGTGTGGTCTTCAGTCACACGCGTCTTGGGGTGTGGTCTTCAGTCACACGTGTCTGGGGTGTGGTCTTCAGTCACACGTGTCTGGGGGTGTGGTCGTCAGTCACGCGCGTCTGGGGTGTGGTCGTAGGTCAGTTAACTTGACCTTGGGGCACACACACACACACACACACAGCACCTGGGCGGACGGACCCAATACCCACACAGTGATGGCACGACTCAGGGTATGGAGGAGGTGGGGTGGTGGTGACGGTGGGGGGGGGGGGGACGGTCTGCCGCACAATATACGATCCACGACAAGCGAATCGGAAGTCGTACGTGATCACTCTCTAGCGTACGACTCCCTGGCCGTTAGTAAGGAACCTTCAGCCTTTGACCTGACCTTACAGGGTCATTCCCCACTATAGGGAGATGGCCAGGTCCAAGCCACCTTCTTAACGTACAGGTGTTTCCAGTGCACGAGACTTGGCTCGACTCCTCGTAGTGAGGGCGCCCCAGCCTGGCTGAGCCGGACCAATAATAACAACAGACCCCAGCCTGATCCCGGCTAACGGACGCCCCGGCCACTCCCGCCTGCACGGCACATGTCTCTCTGTTTACCCAGGACGTGTAACCCCTGAGGACTCCCGCCGTCGACGTCCATCCTTGAAGAAAATAATCCCGAGGTCCCTCTTTCCCCCCCCCCCCCCCCTAGCATGAAAGCGAACTTCGACACACATATAACCTGCGGAGAATCTTAATAACCAGCAAGTATGCAAGTTCAACACCTCATCCAGGAGGGATTTACTGGAGTCCTATTTAAAACATTGTCGGATGACCGAGGAACAGATATATACTCACGACGTAAAACTGACGCAGTTCCTCTTACGATGCGGCGTATATGTACCACGATGTGAGTGTACGGCGTACCTGCTGACCCTTACGCCGACGACGAGACTCGTTTTGATAGCGTCACTTGAGCCAGTGGTGGTGGAGGAGGAGGAGGAGGTGGTGGTGGTGGTGGTGGTGGTGGTGGTGGTGGTGTGGTGGTGGTGGTGGTGGTGGTGGTGGTGGTGTGGTGGTGGAGTCCCTGCGTACCGTGTGGCCGCAGTCTCCTTGTCCTCATGCCTCTTGAGGTTTAGCAATATAGAAAAAAAAAACACGGTGTCCACTGACGGCGCTGTGAACGAGCTGCTGAAACCGCTAGCGATGGGACGGAGCTGGGGTCGGGCTGGTGAACACGCTATCAAAGCAATGGTACAATGTATAGGAAATATTACCAAAAGCTCCGTTGCTGTAGAAAATAAGACATACAGATCTCCTTCCATAGGGACAGCTAAAACTTTACTGTACGAGGGCAAACAAAGAGGCACCTGCTCTATATGGGCGAGCTTATCTACTGCAGACGTACGGAAAAATGACAATCATAAGGAGGCCATCTCTTCCTGAGGGAGACGGACATTCCCCCATACCCGGACAGAGAAACGTGATACAGACTGACGTGATAAACCCATCTGAAGCACAGCTTCTCAAACGCGCACACACATACACAGCTGAAACCGCAAAACACGTGTATCTAAAACCGCCAGACAAGGAGAGCAAAAAAAAACTGGCAAGTATAGCCTCTTTGCCTTATCCTCACGTGAAGGCAACTGGTCTAATCAGGTCTTCATATCGCAATGTACCTGATGACAGGAGCCACGCCCCACACACACACACACACACACCCGACCACGGGAGGAAGCTCCGAGGACGAGCTCTCTGCGTTTCGCTGCCAACAAGGGTGTGGTGTGGTGTCACAAGCACGAGGGTACGACACTTAAGGACAATGTCATCATTAAAGTAGTACGACCGTGCGACCCTTCAATACGACGACGCGACCCCTTTAATACATGCAATACGACGCTTGAACGAACGCACGGTGCGACTGTGGGACCTCTGAACACAACGATCCAGTCTCTGAGGAAGGCAATGCCATCTCTCGGCACGACGGTGCTACCCCTGAGCTGGACGACGCGACCCCCCACCTCTGAACACGACGGTACAACCCTTGACCACAGCGACACGATCCTTGAGTACGACCCTTGAGTATGATGATGGCCTGATTGTTTCCAGTCAACGAAGCAGGTTGTAATCACAGAGGTATTGAACCTCGATTCCCTGAGTCTCGTACAGCTCTTTTGAATGAGCTTGTGGTAAAGATATTGCCTTCTTTGTCTACGCCTTCAGCGCGCTTGTGTATGTGTCACTGTGACCGACAGTAGGTGACCAGCGAAATAAACATGTCCGTTTCAACACCTTCCTACAACAGTGACAAGTATCTGTAATAACGAGATTTTCTCAGTTCGAAGAAGCATATCACTTTGTGTCATCGAAATATCAAATACATCTATTGTAATGATGGTCGCCAGACTCTCATGATTTACTCACACCTGTGTCTGATTTCATGAGAATTCGACCAATATTAGAGATCTACTTCAACATCCACGGCGTTGGGGAAATTCCCGATTGTTTTCGTAAACGAGATAATATAATGAGGTCTTACATACCGCTATTGTTACGAGCTTTTCATCATCATTATTATCCTGGCGAGCTGGCACTTCGCACCTCATCACACTCCCACCACCCAAACCATCTATGAATCCCAAGGTTACTGGCTTGCTTTGTGATCCCTCTATACTGTTCTATAAGGAATCCGATCACCTCCAAGAGGCTCAGCAGCTCCAGAAGGGTCTCGAGATTGATTCTTTTTTTTTTTCCTCCCGGTCTTCCTCCGCGTAAGCTTCAAGGTCCTGAAGAAGAGGGGCGACGTGGCGTCTCTGCTTCTAAAACTACGCTCGGAAAAATCTATTGATAAAGTCGACTCCGAGGTATTAGGATCTCAACTCTCTGGCCCCATCGTATCTACATGGCCTGACGCGTTGTTACAGTACATTAGAGATTCACATTTCGCCTGAGAAAAAAAAAAAAAAAGGGAACAAATTGTTCCTCACAATTTCGACGCCAAAAAGCTGTCTTCTGGTGCGAGCAGGTTTCAATCTCCCGGCCTTGATGCAAGTCAATGGATTCCTTCGGTAGGGCTAGTTCTCGCACCTCAGTGGTTGAGGTCAACCTGATCGAATGACCTCGGTAACTGATCTTCACCTGGCCTATAAACAATGTCGTCTTGAGGGCACAAGAGGAGGGTGTGGGTGTCCCACCTTGAGCTCCATCGTCTCAGTCAAGTGGAGGATTCCTCGGGAGGTCTCTAGATGTGGCCCTGATACTGGAATCTCTCTCTCTCTCTCTCTCTCTCTCTCTCTCTCTCTCTCTCTCTCTCTCTCTCTCTCTCTCTCTCTCTCCGGACGCAATGCAAGTCGTGAAGCAGAGTGGAGATTGGGATCTCTGTGTCCGCCTTTGCTTTTTTGGCTTTTTTGTATATTTTCATATCCAGGCAGTCGTTGAGATGGTTGGCTCCTTTCATCCGTGAAACCGAAACTTCAGATGCTCCTTTTTTTTTTTTCTTTTTCTCTTTTTCCTTCCACTTCTCAATCTTCGCAAGTTTACCAGACAGTCTGAAGGTGAGGCGCTTAACTTTCTCGTCCAAGTCTGCAGCCGAAGTAAGGCTTGGTGATAGCACCTCTTCTGTAGAGTGATCTAACGTCCACAGATGTAACAAAACACATCAGGGTTTATTCTCCTCAACTCCTGCAAAGTCTGCCATGACCTTGAGAAAGGAGGAGACTTTATATCTACGAGCGATCATCCTCAGCCTTGATCATCAGGGGGGAGGAGGAACGTTTTGGTGTCTTTTAAACATGAAACTCAATACAGCCAGACGTCTTCGCTCTTGCTGAGGGAGAGTCCAGGCGAGGCTGGCTGCCTAACTCCTAAGGCACCAAAGTACGACCCTTGGGCACGACGTTGCGAGCCCCTCTTCAGGCATGATAGCCGGGACCTTCCACTCGTTGAAGCTTTAAAAAAATATATGAGGGGGGTTCAGGTGGAAGGCTCGGCCATCATACCCTCGGGTTGGAACGTTAGGCTCACGGGGAAGTTGGCGAGAAGGGCGCGTCCGTCCGGCCTGTTTCCTGGGACACTCGATCCCGCCACTTCGGCTAAATACCACGGGGTCGGCCGTCCAAGAGGCACGCGAAAAAAAGCGACCTTCGACTTTTTAGTTCCCGCGGCCTTCGTTTGTAAATACCGTACGGTAACAAATTTACTTTTATATATATATATATATATATATATATATATATATATATATATATATATATATATATATATATACATATATATATATATATATATATATATATATATATATATATATATATATAATGTTATATTCTCTTCGTGGCTACCAGCATATAAATATATTCGCCCAGGGACCAGCAGTTGGTGAAGGATGTAATGATTATAGTGTTTTCAATCCCCAGTGGCCGGCCTACATACATTGCTCGGATGCACCTGGACAGATCACACTGCTAGGATGCGTACCTGTTAACACTCAAGCCGCGAGAATGCACCTACGACACTCATACTCTTAGGACGCACCTGCGCCACTCACGCTGCTAGGACGCACCTGCGCCAGGACGCACCTGCACAACTCACGCTGCTAGGACGCACCTGCGCCACTCACGCTGCTACGACGCATCAGGTCCCCAGGTGCCTACGAGGTCCCGTCACGTTGTTCCCGTAGATTACACGTAATGGAGGGGCGTGGCCCGCCAGTAGCAGGGCGTCCGGTGTCTCGCTATATACTATATATATATATATATATATATATATATATATATATATATATATATATATATATGGCCACTGTCATTCCAGAGGGCTTGTCTCTCTTTACGCAGTACGTGTTCCAGTCCAGAACAGGATCGCGAGGTCAGGTCAGCGAGGGGAGGAATGTCCGATATCTCCAAGTTCTATGTTTCAGAGGTTCGCGGTCACTTTCGCCTCTCTTGACCCTTCGGACTCATAAAGATAATTGGGCAAATAAATGTTACCTTTCGAGGTGGGTGAGGCAGACACAGCTCCCATGACCCGTGTATGTGTGTGTGTGTGTGTGTGTGTGTGTGTGTGTGTGTGTGTGTGTGTTTACCTTAGTATTGCGTTGCATAGTGAATGACGTCCTATAGCTAGCTATTAGCTCGAGGCCCAGGCTGCTGGATCGGGTCGTCGGTCGGCCAGGCAGTTGGAAGCCGTAGCCCTCGCTGTCCCCACATCCTGGCTGGGTCTGGTACACTTCGTAGGCGCGCGTCCACTGCAATCTTGAGCTCCTCCTCCACCGTGCATCCTATGGTGTCCCCGATGGTAGCTCTCAAGGTTGTACAACCATTAAGAACTGTTCGCGTCGTCTCCTCGTCTCGAGAACTGGGAACATCCGGCAGTCTCCTCACAGAATCCATCCACCTCTTCCCTTGGTTCACTTCGTCTCCTCCTGCCCTCAACCATATAGCCACCGTCGCCTCTCACCCGACGTATGTTCTATGGTCATCGTATCTTCTCGACATGAGATATCATTTGGCTCGATCCCTCCTCCACTTTAGCTGGTACATGTGCATCATCGGCAAACACAACCCGTAGCAGCTTCCTCGGGACCGTCCCATTCCATCCTTATCTTCACATTCCCATCCACATCTCCGTTCAAGACAACCACAGTAGCTGTCCTCCTCCCTTGATCACTCGTTCACATCAGGACAGCCACGCACTCTTACCCCAGTCATCCCTCGCGGGTCATCAACCATCACTACACCACCGGTAATAATATAGGAAAGTCTCGTCTGTCACAAATCTATGTAAAAGGATCCATGTCCTCTGCTCGAAAAGAGACTGTGGTTTTACCAGACTGACAGTAGGTGAGGCCACAGTCATACTGAGGCTCTCAGGGCATAACCAGTCAGTCTCTGGCAGCCTACCACAGCGCCTCACTCACGGCTTAACACTGGTGGGTGTCACTCACACTCACCACGTAACATTAGTAAGGCAACACGCATCTCACATACGTATCACGAAGGGATGATAATGCCAGCGTGAAGCAACAGGAATATCTGGGGGATCACATTCACAAGTGCTAACCTTCAGGAACACCAGGGAAATACATTTACCAATGTTAAGCTTCAGGAATATCAGGGGAACACCTTCTCAATACAAAACCATACATCCTCCTCCTCCTCCTCCTCCTCAGTGTTAGGAGCGAGCGTTTTGTAATAAGTGGTTACGCGGTCGTGTGAGAGGGCGCCCGTCCGTGACCCTCGGAGCAACCGTCCGTGGCAGTGTGTGCATCTGCCTGTGTCCGTGGTACAACCGTCTGGTTTCCCCACTCGTCTCTACCCTCACCATTCCCGACAAAATCAAGAAGCAAAGATCACCAAAGTAGGCAAGGGGTTAAACTGGCCTTAACACCCTGTCTCATTGTCCTGAACAGTTTCACTGTGCATGGGTGATATTATGTAGAAACATCACTTGGAAAAGGATACGTAAGGATCCTGAGCGCTTTCGTGTATTACCACATCTTGAGAGGACTAGCTACAAAGAGAAGATACATACAATAAGAGATTATAGGTACAGAATTCAAGGAAACATTGAATGGGGTCAAGTGACCTTGAGGGTTTCCTCTGACCACTTCATATACCCTAGTTCAACCAACGGACAGCGCGTCGTCCCCTGTATACCATATCCATCCGATTCATTCTGTTCCACGCACGCCTCTCACCCTCCTGAATGTTGCTGATGCTGCTGTTGTTGTTGTCACCACGCCTACCCCTCCCTCTGTACCCGCTTTACAACGGTATTTCTTACCACATTCTCATCATTCTCACGGAGCTTCTCTCGTGCTGGAAGACACCGACGATACAGTAAAACACGTCATGGCTGAAGAATATGGGAAATCAGGCATCGTTCTTTATATGTTGATGCAGAACACTGGGGAACAATCCATCAATATGTATTATGTTATCTTGAACACCGAGGAACTGCTCCATATCATGTAGAACATCGAGGAACCGTCAATATGTTCTAAATCAGCTTATTTAGAACACTCGAGAACTATTTCTCAATATGCATCATGTTATCTAGAACACAGAGGAACATCGAGGAGCCATTAATGTAATCTAAATTAGGTTATGTAGAACACTGAGACAGATTTGTCAATAGGTTCTGTATCAGATTATGTAGAAAACTGAGACACCATCTACATGTTCTATATTATGTAGAATACATGGAAATAATCACCCAATATGTATGTGATCAGTATAATCAAGTGCTACGAAACTAAAAAAAAAAAAATGTAAAGCTTGTACATCCCAACCTCATTAGCATGAAGTACCCAAACTGTGCGAGAAAAGTCAAGCGAAACCAAATTTAGGCAAAAGAAAAAAAAAAGGGGGGAAAAAAACAAAAAACAAACACCAAACCTCTACATATTTTGACGACTTATGGAAAAATGACAAAAACTTGCGACATGAAAACACACATGAATGTTAACGACGTCATAAATCAACGGTGAAGAATCATTAAAATGTCTCGGGGGGTTTCAAGATATCCTCACACTCGACACAGAAAGAAATTGCGTCTTTACTTCACAGACGAGAGACAGCCGCCATCGCCTCGAAGTCCCTCGGCCAACCCCCCTTCGCGAGGGGCGTCTACGATGAAGGCGGAGTCCAGGATAACGAGGCCCACATCCTGAAGGGGTCAATGGGTATAGGGAGGGCGTGGCAGCCGCGGCCGCGCCAGGGTGAGGCCTCTCAGGCTGGGTGGGTGGGTGGTGGTCTGGCTGGTCTCTGTGGCGTGGTGGTGGCAGAAGACGGGACCTTCCTGACGGCCTGCGCAGACCCGCCCTCGACCCTTATAACCAAACCCCGAAGACAAGCGACGCCATTCAGCGAAGAAGTAATGCAACTGAGTCGTAAATCATGCAATTGAATCGCAAATTCATGCAATTGAATCGCAAATTCATGCACAGTGTCGTTCTTATTTTGTCCAATTAAACACATGATAATCACAACGTGAACATCAGGTGATATCAGCTGGTGCCAGATGGCTATCGATAAACACCCATTACTGATATCATCTTTAATGACGTCACTGGATCTAGAAGTGGGCACCCTTCATGAACTTTTCTAAGAAAAAAAACTTATCTAAAGGGTTATCTGCAATGACGTAGTCACTGTGTGTGTGTGTGTGTGTGTGTGTGTGTGTGTGTGTGTGTGTGTGTGTGTGTGTTATGCCTATAGAGATCGATCCAGTTTGTACGTTCTGTGAAAAATATAATTTCAGTTGTTCATATGTCCAGCCAGGTCGAGCGGTGACGTCATCGTGACCTTGATCTTGGTGTCTTGTCTGGTCACAAATCTCTCACAGCCACGCAGCGTCAGACTGGCTGGCAGGTCATCCGACGTAAATCTAATTTAATGAGTTTCATAGCATGATCGTTTTGCCATTACTATCTAATCCCCTGCCCCAGGAGTCCCTTCTACTCTTATGTGGCTCCTGCAGCACCCAGGAGGCTGGCCACGTCCACTGGTCGGGACCACAGGTCACAAAGTGTTGTGTTGTTGTGTATGTGTCTGTGTGTGCAGAGAGAGAGAGAGAGAGAGAGAGAGAGAGAGAGAGAGAGAGAGAGAGAGAGAGAGAGAGAGAGAGAGAGAGAGAGAGAGAGAGAGAGAGAGCAGAGCGACTGGAAAGTAAGTGTTCGGTGTCTTTTCTATGACAGATACATCGTGGGCATGTAGGGGTCTTGGGTTGTGTCGGAACGGTGTTTGTAGTGTCGTAGTGATGGGTGATGTCCAAAGCGCAAGAGGGAAAGTGTGACTCATGTTTGTTTGGGGAGTGTAGTTTCTAATGTGTGTATGTTTGGTGGATTACAGTAAATCTATGTATCTAGCTAATAATAATAATAATAATAATAATAATAATAATAATAATAATAATGATAATAATAATAATGATGATAATGATAATAATAATAATAATAATAATAATAATAATAATAATAATAATGATAATGATAACAATAATAATAACAATGATAATAATAATGATAATAATAGTAATAATAATCTGAAGCACCTTTCAGCCAGTCTGGTGGTAAACCTGTCGCAAAGTAAATTACGCAGAAGCCAAGGGCGTATCTCTACTCCACCGCCAGAGTGCAGCCAGTGCGTCGCAATCTCCCATAAAGACGTAGTGGGGGAAATTACCGCCTGTGTGAGGATGTGGGCCGAGGGAGGAGGAAGATTTCTAAAGAAAAAAAGAATACAAAAAAAATCGTTCATGTACCGTCTATGTAAACAAGTGGGATATCTCATATAGCTATATCATATCTAAGTGGAGGTGCTATGGCCAGTAGTTCACACGACACAGGTTTCAGGTCACAAGGGAAGCGAAGGTTGGCAGTGAGGATGGTCGTGCCTTCCTGGTCGTGATGGTGCGGGTGAGGGCAGGGTCCCTCACTCAGTAATCGGTACCCACACTACCCACTTTGGCCCATCACGCTCGGCTGCTGCTGCTGCCGCCTCATTAGACGTGGACAAGGCCAATGGCCTGATCGCTTTTTAACCCTTGACCACGATGGTACGATCCTTGATCACGATGGTGCGATCCTTGATCACGATGGTACGATCCTTGATCACGATGGTACGATCCTTGATCACGATGGTACGATCCTTGATCACGATGGTACAACCTTTGATCACAATGGTAAGGGCCCTTGAGCAAGGCCTTTACGACAATTGAGCATGACGGTGTGACCCTTTGAGGCACGATCCTTGAGCACGATGCTACGACCCTTACATTTAATGGCCTGACCTTTCATCTCATCCTTAAAAGGGTCAGTTAAAACACCATGCCTTTATACCCAAGGGTCGTGCAGTCGTATCCAAGGGTCATACCGTCGTGTTCATGGGTTTTACCGTCGCGTTCGTGTACCGTCAACCTTAATGTCCCCAAACAAACGGCGTCGGTCCGATTATCTTCTTAAGGTTCCCTTAATTAATCCCCGCCTCTCCCCCCCCCCCCCGAACATTTGCCACCGGGTCAGGTGCGTATATTTCACCATCATCAATGGAAGGCGCGGGCCATCAGCGGTGGCGTACAGTGCTAATGCACGAGACGCGTATATCACACGAGTCATGAATTACCATGAGTTCAACAAGCGCTGAAATTATATGACGTGACTGATTATCACACGTATGCAAATTGTTGTCATCAAAGTTCAAATATCGGTTCAACTCGTAGCAGATGGTGAGTTCCGCCCGTGGGTCCGAGCTTCTGAGACGCTGTTTTTCTTGGCGAAGACTTCGGTCAGCGTCCGGCCCCAACAGCGAACTCAAGAGCGATGGCTGAACAGTCACTTGGAAGAACCCACTCCAAACGAGTCCACATTCCCCTGCTCCATTTAGTAGCGCAGTGTTCACCTGAAGAAGCCTCTTGGGAAAAGATAACTGTCAAACTCCAGAACTCTGTCTTAGAAGGAGATCCTGTGGTAACTACAGATAAAAGAAATAATAATCTATTTACTTCGAGCATATCTCATCCTTATCACGCACGCCAGGCCTCTCTCAAAGTGGTAGCAGTGACTTAGTCAGATCCAGAAGACATATACAGGTCAGTGTGAGTCCCTTAGCCATAGTGTGTTTGCTTCAGGACGAGGTTTTCGCTCGATGCGGGAAATCTGAGAGCGTTCAAGATTTCGAAGTTCATTTAGTTCGAGGTCAGTTGATGCTTCAGAACAAGTTTGTCTTCTCCATTCAGTAACAAGACTCCCTAGCTGCATCACCTTCACGGTACAAATACCCTGGCTCACGTTGCTGACTCATGTAATACTGTAATACTGGGAGGTTTTCAGCAAAGATGGGGATACAGTGCATCACAGTGCATCACAGTGCATCGCTCACAAAGTAACCATGATATTCAACCATGATGTTTCCCTGGTATATCTTATTCATAACGATATTCAACCGCAGACAATTAAATCTAAGGAGAGGTCGAGGAGCGCGACAACATCTGGTTCCTCCTGAGCGTCGTGTGACGCTGGGCCAGTGAGTCGTCTTATTCAACAGACAACGTGTGAGGGAGGACCGCGTCCGCTTCACACGCTAGGTCTACCCAGGTTGATCTATCGACCATGTATTCACGCCCAGACATGTCCAGGACGACATAATGGCAGGCGGAGTCCAACTCATTAGCAAGTCTTGTGAAGCACAACAAAAAAAACAAAGACACAGACGGATATCATTGTTATTGTCAGGACAAATGAGAGTGGGTGCTACTTAACGCAGAGCTCAGTTAATTCTTTTAATCGCTTGATGCACGTCCGTCTGGGCACAGTGTCTGGTGTCAGGGCAAACTGTATATCTCATGATACCGTCAGACTCCCGTTGCATAAATCAGGTTACAAATAAATAAATGAACATGCTCGAGTAACCAATTTAACTAATTAACTAAGTGTATAAACCGAAGGAGCTATTTTACGGGGCTCCAACAGCTCCATGGTCGAGCTACAATCAGTAGCAGGGGAATGGTAGACTCCTTTGGATTTGGAAGTTCTTTAACGAGATTCTCCTTCCTTTCGTCCACTAATAGCAATATACAGCCACGCAAGAGGGGACTTTTCAGACGAGGTGCTACCTCACGCAGATGGAGTCTGGGTAAAATATGTCAGAAAATAGAATGGCTAGACAACAAGTGAACAACTTCAACAATTTGGTCCGAGGCCAGAATAAGAGCAAGAAGGAAGGAGAAGTGACCCTAGACAAGTTAGAAGACTTTCTTGTACATCCACTTTCGAAGACTGGTGGGAGAAGCGACTGTGTGACTGCAGTGGGCAACACTTGGCAGCTACACACGACCTTCCTTACTCATACGACGGCAGCTGGGGGGTGTGTTTCCAGCGTCTGGACACACACACACATGTCGGCCGTCCAGTGTACTCTGGCCAACCCCACAACGACAACAGTGTCTCTTTCCTCAAACATCAGTCGAATGATATCACCCTGGCCCTACATCTTAGGCACACCACTCTTGGTCTGCTGCGTCTTCTGGTGCCCCCACACACGCTGGCCTCACACCAGCTGCGTGTGCTGGTCAACTGGAGATATTGAACGCTTAACACTTGGATCACTGCATGACAGATGTGCAGGAGAACTCCCAAATTCTGGTGTGAACTTTCTCACGAGGGCTTTTTCTACTTCGCTCAATTCTGAAGAAACAAGATGTTTCGCGAGCTGGCGGCAGATTGTCACTACCGAGTGCAAAGCTTTTTTTCTTATTGGAGAAAAAATTTAATTCCCTTACCAAACTTTGATATCAATGAGAGGCTTTAAAGTATTTCCATCCATGAATATTCTCAGTAATTAGATGCAAACCACTTCTGACCTCGATTACCTACTTCGTTAGACTGATCATAGAATTTCCCTGTTCGTAACCAGAGCTCAAACATTACACCAGGGTGGTTTCGTAAGATGGCATTACCTGAAAGCGACCACGGGCTAACGGAGCATAACGAACAACCCAGTGAAAGGTAAGCAGGTCGGGGGAAGAAGAAAAAAAAAGGACTGGGATGACTGCAGAAGGTGAGGCAACGGAGGATTTTCGTATCTCGACCACATCTGACAAGAACCTGGAACCGAGTTCCAACTGAACTTGGTGGCGTCAGACTCCACCAGTGTCACCTAGCTGGCCACTAGCTACAGGGAGGAACCCAAGTGATACCATAAATATACCCAGGTTCGTCACCACCAAGTCTGTAGCTTCGCCTGATGGAGGATCTGATTCATTTAAGCACGACAGCACGACCTCTATGGCCTCTCCAGCCTTACCTGACCCGTAAGGGGTATGTTCTTGGGCGAAGCAATTACACCCAAGGGTCACAACGCCGCGCCTAAGGATCTCCGAGACAATTCAAATGGTTGCGCAGTATAGTTAAGGCCATCTGGGTGTCCATGACAGATGTTGAGGAAGAATAAACAACAGATGGCGAAAAGAGAGGTGAGCAACAGGTGGTGAAGGGAAGGGTGAATGACAGGTGGAACACGGGAAGATGTGTGACAGACAGCAAAAAGACGGGTATGTGACAGAAAGCGTCGGATGGGGTTATGGACAGCTGATGAAGGCAGGGCTGGGTTACAGATGGTGAAGGGAAGGTTAGGTATCAGGTATTAGGGTCACGCCAGTAAAATATATTGGTGGTAAGCGGTGCGTCTGCATCAGTGGATGCTTTCTACTTTCAGCACAAGGATGTCCACAAAGTAGAGAGGAACACGACTGGTCTGTTTCAGGAAAGGTAAAATGTTTTCTGCATCACCTGGCCATCACCAGACGTGGAATTTCGTAAAACAAGTCCAACAAGACGCTCCTTGCTGTGAAGCAATTGGTTCAGCGACGCTCCTTGCTATGAAGCAACTGCTTCAGCGACGCTCCTTACTGTGAAGCAACTGGTTCAGCGACGCTCCTTGCTGTGAAGCAACTGCTTCAGTCACGCTCCTTGCTGTGAAGCAACTGCTTCAGTCACGCTCCTTGCTGTGAAGCAACTGACACTTGGTGACGTCAAATACAAGATGCTCGGTCACATAACGTCACCGACTGGTATTTCTTCCCATAGATGTATGGGTCAGGTGCTTTACGAGTGGCCGGGGAAGGGGTGGATCTACTCTTCAGGGAGAGATTTTGCTTTCCACGAGAAACTCAGTCCAGGACACTGACCCACAGAAGCTCTGGTTATGCCTCCTTCAGGTGCTGTACTGGAGGATGATGATATCCTCCACATGGACCGCTACGATAACGGAGCATAAGAGAATCAATCAAGCAAGCAGTGTGACGCATGGCTTCCTCTGTGATCAAATCCAATGTTATCTTAGGTCAAGAGGATTAAATCCCACAAGCTGGTGGACGTCATCTGCATCAACCAATCCAACAAGTCAATGGTCATCTGCCTCAGTAACGAATGCTGGGACAATTCACGGAGCTCTCAGGAGTTCCTTGATGACCACAATATACATCACTACAATGTCACCGCCGACTCTTCAAGAACCACCGAGTTCCTCGAATCCTTCGTCTCATTTTCCATCTATTTTTTTTCCCCAGGTTATCTCTGACTCGCTGTACGTCTGGTGACACGCGGTGCCAGGAGTACCTTTTTTTTTCCCCCAGGTGACCCTCAGACCACAGCCAAGGATATATGCCTCCAGAATTCTGTTATCCCCGAGCCTCGGCAAGGTTCCCTGGAGGACCGTGAGAAACTCGTGGTTTTGGTGACCTCGCCGGCCGGGGATACATCGTTCGGTTGGCCATCCCAGCAGTTCGTAAAGTCTCATGCGGTATCAAACACGCTCTCCGGCAGTAACGAATCACCAGGGAACTGTGTTCTGGCTGACGCTCGGATCACGCGTGTATAACAGGTAATAAACACACGACAAAGCACGAAAGTAGAAGGAACGACGCTTGGCAAAGCGTCTTTGGCCCCTGGAAGCCATCTAGGTGGCTGTGGTGGTAACAAACAATAAGGAGTACACAGAGGCTGGATCGCTGAGCATACTGACGGATACTGAGTCATGCTGAGCTCTTGAGCACGACCATACGACCCTCCTGCACGACGGCAAGACCCTTAAGCACGACTGTACGACCCTGAGCACGACTGTAGGACCCTTGAGCACGACTGTACGACCCCTGAGCACGACTGTAGGGCCCCTGAACACGACTGTAGGGCCCTTGAGCACGACAGTAAGACCCCCTGAGCACGACTGTACGACCCCTGAGCACGACTGTAGGGCCCCTAAGCACGGCTGGAGGGCCCCTGAGCACGGCTGTAGGGCCCCTGAGCACGGCTGTAGGGCCCCTGAGCACGGCTGTAGGGCCCCTTGAGTGAGACAGTAAGACCCTAGGGCTTGATGGGCCTGGTTATGAACCTTAGTCTTACGAGTGACGTCACATGATAGGCCAGCATACACAGCCGGGCGCGTAGATTATATCAACACGTCCGGGAGATTAAAAGCACCTACCGTTATCCACAATAAGGGCTGGATGAGCCTGACCGAAAACAAATGAAGCCTCGTCAGGAAGACCTGCTGCCTGATTACCACAACTTAGATGTGGCTAAAAATCCACGCTAAGCATTTCATGCACACAACATATATCACGTATAATATTTCTGAATATACTGGTTCTGAATTATCGTGTTCCGTTTAAAGGTAAGTATGAACCTTTTCCAACCCCAGCGAAGCAGCGTCAGGAACACACGAACAATGGCTTCATTTACACACACGCACCCACTCTCCCAGATGCCTGTGAATGTTTTGGTATATACAATAACCGTGTTACAGTCTCTTGAGGACGAGAATTATCTTATATTTTCTTCCTTATACGTGGTACAATTCTGAAATCTTGAGGACTATTATCGGTGGGGAAGAAAAAAGCTGATGCTTTTGTTTATTGTGGTTTTGTGGTCCGAAGGTATTCACTTCATGGTTAACCTAACACTTGACACACACACACACACACACACACACACACACACAAACTAAAGCCACGCACAAAGCAAACTTGTATATCAAATGGTCTCGTCTTGAGCGATGAAACACAACGCCACACATCTTACGTGGGCGCACACACCACTTCCTGTATCACATCTGACGATACACATCCTAATGCAACTCACTCAAACCTTGAGACTGTATAGTGGAGTCCGACAGTGAATCATAAACGCCGCTAACGTCGATATTGTTGGTTTAGTTATACTGCGTAGCGCCCGAGGCGAGACGAGAGGTAAATACCATTTAATTTTCAAGCGACCGCGTGCGCGCGCGTGAAGCACCCTCAGCATGCTGAGCTTGGGGTAACCCTCCCCGCGCGCGGCAGGAGGAGGAGGAGGAGGGACGAGGGTGTGAGGAGTGTCGGTCAGGGTATAATCACTTGCGCTGGTGGTAAGACTCGATGGCACGGCTCCTATCGTGATGAGTCCCGGTAGCTCAAAGGCCTAGGTCGGTTGGACGTGTGTCACGTCTTGGCTGTTGCTGCTGGTCCTATGACATACGAATGTAGCCGACCTGCCGACGAGGTTCGATAACTCTGGGCGGCCATGATTCTGCCGGAGGTAAGGTCTTGCTTGGTAAAGCCCCTGGCGATCGTGTGGCTTGTGTTCGTCGAGGTCGGGTAGAGGCAAGGGAAGGGGTGTGGGTGTATGTGTGGTGGTCGGTCCTGGTACCAGTGCCCCGGGTACCGTCAGTGTCTAACCACCACTTGCCTCCCATGTCACAGACGGAGGGGAGGCATGCCCGCTCGAGTGCAACACACGACCCAAGGACACACGCCGCCCGCCGAGCCAGAATCGTTAAACACCCGACGCCGCTGTGCGAGGGAGGGGGAACCGGAGATATCGGTCAGTGGGACCGACGGGAGATTTCCACTAATACGTTCATCCCGGTACTGAGGTTTATGGGAGCGCGTGATGTCGCTAACTCGGGGCAGAATCAAGCAATGAAGGAACGAAGATGTGAGGTGAGGACATTCAGTTGTTAGGACGAGAGAGAGAGAGAGAGAGAGAGAGAGAGAGAGAGAGAGAGAGAGAGAGAGAGAGAGACCCATCACCCAGAAAGACACCTGTCGAATCTTAACATACCGACAACGAAGAGGTGAAGGTGCTAATGATAGCGCTATAGCCAACTCGAATAGCTTGTAGCACTCCACAGGGACTGTAGCCCTAATCTGAATGTATATTCTGACACCTAACTCTATTATGTTGATGTGAGAGGAATTCTTATATACAAGTGGGAAGACCGACATCGGGTAAACACAGCTCATTAAGGGTTGTATTCTGGTCCTTATGAAATCAAGGTCACTTACAGAAAAGCAGTCCACTTACACGCGTCTTTGTATTTACGGTTCGGTCCGAACGTAAAATAAATATGGCGATCCAGAGCTGAACTCCTTCACACACCGTGGTACTGCAATGATAAAATGTACCTTGTTCTTTTTCACATCTATTTTTCTTACACAGTCACCAGCCACGGACAGAAGTCTCCATCCACGCAAGGCCATGAATACCATAAGACAAAAAGATAACCATGTAAATACAAAGTACGAAGATAAGGATGTGCCCTCGGACGTGCGAATCCTGACACGGACGGTGTAAGATGATTGTGGTTATCACTTTCAACACTCCTAAGATCACAACATTTACTACCCAACCAGCTGGGGAAAAAATCTCCAGTAATTGACCAAAGACATGGGTGACAGACACCTGGTGTCAAAGGATTTAAAACAGTTATCATATCCTTCGAACTGGCACGGGTACTACAATGCCTTGCTCTCGGCTATCTTGGAAAGTCCCTGAGTTAATTGAGCAATAAAAGACCTTTATGGAGGTCCCGGATCTCGTAGTGAAACTTGAGAGAGAGAGAGAGAGAGAGAGAGAGAGAGAGAGAGAGAGAGAGAGAGAGAGAGAGAGAGAGAGAGAGAGAGAGAGAGAGAGAGAGAGAGAGAGGAGAACCTCAGGTGAGGATATGCTCCGCTGAGTGACTGTTGTCTTGGGGTCCAAATCAACACGGCTTCCATCAGCTGCCGGGGCGGCCAGAGTTGCTAAGGGTGGTAATCTAAGGACTGGTCTCGTATCATCCCTGAGCTATGGGTTGGTTCGCTGCTAAGCAGAGAGGTCTCCAGTCGCCATTCCATCGTGGTGGCTATCACTGCTGTACCTAAACGGCGGTATGACTCCCTTTGGCATCATTGGGTGATCTTTGATCTGACGAAGCTGATATCGATGTACACAAGAGTCGTGCTCAAGGATTGTCCTCAGGGAGGTGGGAGGGGGGGGGGGTCATACTTGTCATCACTAAGGATAGTACCATCTACATGGATGGTACCGTCGTGTTCAATGATCGTGCCTTCGTACCCAAGGATCGTTCCGTTGTTCTCAATGATCGTACCGTCGCTCTTATGGGCCGTGCCGTCGTGTTCAATTATTGTACTGTCCTCCTCAAGGATCGTAAGATAAGAAGCCACCTACGCAAAGGTCTCCTGCTTTTTAGTAAGAGTTTTTGATCTTCAAGAGAAAAATCGCATCGATAGCAATTGATTCTTAAATGTCGGAGACATTGCTTCTCATGAGAACACTTTTACATTCTTGGCGGAGACGTGTAAAGACACGACTTCTATCAAAGTTTCTATAGCAATGTTATCAAAATAAATTGTTCTCATTACATATATATCTCCAGCGCTTACGTAAATGCTTCCGAGTTTATCATCGAGTGGATTCTTTTTGCGAGAGGTACATCTCCCTTAGAAGCACCACGAGAGCCATAGTTAGCTACGCTTTGAGACATTTCCTGTTTCACTTTGAATTGCACATCCTAAATTTACGTATGGTAAGAAATAAAGGTGTAATCCAGTTGCCTAATATTCCTGACAAAAAATTCAAGTATCATATATATATATATATATATATATATATATATATATATATATATATATATATATATATATATATATATATATATATATATATATATTGCATGAGCAGTTAGTTCTGCGAGGAGGTAAATTCTGGGTGTTAGCTTTCCCGATATAATCTTTCTAATGTAATGAAGGGAGAAGGAAAATTTCTTTAATAGGGAGGTTACAAGCGTGGAAGAAGCGGAGAAGAGATATATTGAAATGGAAAAGAAGACTGAAGTGTACACAGGTTGTACAGTGCATATCCTATTTGTATAGGTGACAATAAAGTACCCAAGTATTAGGACGGTATTACGATTTAGTCATCTGTTACTTCACCTGGCTCTGGTTTTCCTTGTCTGACTTGCTGTGCCCAGGTACCTCAGCTGGGGACGTGGTCTGAGTGACTCAGCCCAGTTACCTCTGCTGGGGACGTGGTCTGAGTGACTCAGCCCAGTTACCTCTGCTGGGGACGTGGTCTCAGTGACTCAGCCCAGTTACCTCTGCTGGGGACGTGGTCTGAGTGACTCAGCCCAGTTACCTCTGCTGGGGACGTGGTCTGAGTGACTCAGCCCAGTTACCTCTGCTGGAGACGTGGTCTGAGTGACTCAGCCCAGTTACCTCTGCTGGGGACGTGGTCAGGCTGGATCAGCCTCAGTACCCCAGCAGCAGACATGGCCTATATTGCCATGCTGCATAACTGAAGGCGACAAGGGAAAGGGCCAATGAATATAGTTATGTAACACTTTCCGTCGTGGTTTAACTCTCACGTCCATAGCTCGGAGGGTGCGACCTTGGGCAACCCTCGCTCTGTGTGACCACTATGAATAAACATCATTTTGAGCCTTAGTCCTTGTACAACTGCCTTTTATTTCACCTTAACTGGATCATCGCCATGAATATGTAAGCCGTGGGCAAGAGGGGGGGCGGGCGAAACAAGACCCTTTAACTATGTCTTCTCTGCTCCATATTTCCATAGCCGAGATCCGTGAGAACGAAGTCAAGCTCTCTCTCTCTCTCTCTCTCTCTCTCTCTCTCTCTCTCTCTCTCTCTCTCTCTCTCTCTCTCTCTCTCTCTCGTCTCGCTTCTCTCCCTCCACTGAGCGCTACCCGCAACGCTCGTCCATCTCAAGTCACGTCCATCTCCCGGGAGAGCGTCGGTGACCAGGCTGGCCCCGCTCTCACTACAACAAATGCCACAACTCTTTCTTAATAACGAGATGCCTGAAATTTTAAGTTTGCTCACAGAATGAGCATGGGTGCACAAGAAATCTGCCGGGGTTACCGCCACAAATCATTACCATTTACCTCCCCCCAGGCCCTCGAGCCGCTCTGGATGGATCTGTTATACACACACACAAGCGAACACTGACAAGACGGTATAATGAGAAGTTCGACTCCCCTCCGCAGCCAGTGTATCCCAGCCGCGGCTCCCCATCCTGCGAGAGATCTATGATAAGCCCTAATTACCGTAACTCATGCGCTATGACTTTTACCGGTTCTTAATTCCAACCTTTATTGCCAAGATCTTGATTGTGAAGGTTGCTGGTGTGTTTGTGTTCTTTTTGTGTCGGGTGGGGAAGGGAAAGGAGTTTTCTGTTCTTCCATTCATCTTTATCCCCGTGACGGAACGGTACGACCTTTTCTGTGCACGACGGTCCGACCCTCGAGTGTAACGCTGTGATGTTCGTCCTGACGTGTTCAACAGCAACTGTCGCTTTCGAGGGCCGTACCCTTCGTGATCGAAGGCCGTACCGTCGTGCTCAAGGGCCGTACCGTCGTACCTCAAGCGGCTAAATGGCGCTCCGCATCAACACAACGGAAAATCACTGGCCCCACGGGGGCCACCCGAGTGTTAACCAACGTGCACAACACCCGACATCAGGCCTTCGTTAATCACCGTTAACTGTATACATGTCGGGTGAGTCAGACTCTCGACAGGCGTGGTGGCTATACGTGGAGCAGCTCACCGCCCGTGTGAGGTGTGATGTTTGGGAAGCAGCGCTCACGCTCAGATATGCCCAGCCGATGTATGAGAGGACAGGAGACACTTGATTATGGACTGAATTATTATACTCTCCGTGCGATGAGGCTGCTAGATTCTTACCTCCCTCGCAGCCTTGCAGAATTCGTCACACCTCTTCGCGACCGACATGCTAGACTCGCAGGACGCGCCAGACGTGCCCATCCCTGACGGGCAAGACTGTGTCTTATCGTCCCCTCCTGACGCTACGCTGGCTGTGATCCACCCTCCTCCTCCTCCTCCAGCCTTCACATTCCTTGTTCGCTTCTGTCTTATCTTCTGCGGTAACCTTATCCTCGATGAGCGCTACTGCATCAAGAATCATGTTCTTCTAGGTATTCATAATGTCCCTCTTTCCTTGTAATAAAGGAAGTTCCTCTCCTACCTTGCGTTACGTATGGCCTCTCAAAGGAACATTACTATGGCGCCCACGGGGTATCTTTTTTTTTCCTTTTTCACAGAGGTTCCCCCATCTCCTCCGGGTGGGGCCAACCCCGACTTCGTTCCATAACCTCGTCTTACATCAAACAATGGCCGATTTCGTCACGCCTCTCTCTCTATCTTGTGAGTCTCCCGTCACAGTTCATCGACGCCCTAATCAACTTCTTGATGAGGGGGTTTTTAGTGAAAAAAAAAAAAAAAAAAAAAATATATATATATATATATATATATATATATATATATATATATATATATATATATATATATATATATATATATATATATATATATGACCACAAGAAGAGGATTTTCAACTGATTTGCAAGACACTATCTTAAGTCCACCGTCCAGTAACCTCGGAGGACATGAGACTATAAGGACTGTCTTCCCTAAAGTTTGTCCTCAGCTGAGGGTCAAGGTCGACTATAGTCTTAGCGCCTTGAGCACGGCGGTACGACCACTTGAACACAACAGTACAACCCCTGGTTATCATGAACTGCCCTCTGACCTGACCCTTAAATATCTTCGTACACCGACCTCCCAGACTTTTGCCAGAAGCGTTAGGTAGGTGATGACACAGTTTTAAAAACCCACCTCACCGCTGACTATCTCGTAATTGTTGTCACTCGTCCCAGCCACCTGATCACCCACAGTTGGCATTCACTTCACAGACGAACACTCCCGCTCTAACAGAGAGCCGAGACGATTCGTCCCTCGGAGGTGCAAACCTCATGTAATACAGAGCAGAGACGGCAGAACTCGCACCGAGGACGTGTAGGTATACTCCTCCACCAGGTCACACTAGTATCCAGGTGCACAGTCGTCAAGTACTGCCACAGCTCACACGAATTAGTAGCCTGTCAGGACAAAAGCCGCGCCGTCCTACCCTCTCAAGTCAGTGCGAAATGAAGAGCGTCAGTTTATAAAACATTTAAAGTCTTGCAACCTTGGGAGTGTGTGGTCCAGTTATCTATATAGATATAAGAGCCTTGGGAAGCCAGACACCTCCTGGCCTGATATTGATTTGTAGGAGCGTTACAGGAAAATAGAGTCCTAAGATCAGATAAACCCGAGGATGGCTTTTTTTATCGGTATAGATCAGGCGGTACCCTCTGAAGTACTACGATTACCCGAGGCACAGCGTCAGGTAGCGGCCTCAAATTACCCAAGAGTTCATGAGTACCAGCAGGTGGTGGCTCATCAGCCGCCGTCGCATCCCCGCCACTTCCTCACTCCCGACACAACCCGACATCTCTGGGACATTCCCGTCTCTCGGATCGTGTCTTACTTGTCCTGCGTCCTGATCATCCGCCCATTTGGAGTAAAAGAAGCTGTAGAGGCTCCTCGTACAGTGCTGTCGGGTGGGGTACAAGGAGTGTGGAGCTATACACCGCCATTCCACACCAGGACTGCGGGGCTGGGCGGGGTAAGCCATTACTTTCCTCCTACTCTTAAAATTGCAGGTCTGTCGTCGACGGGTGGATTGGGAGGAATAGGTGATGCACGATCCCCTTTCATTCTGCGAGTGTGGGCGATGAAGAATATTGAGATCGAACCCTAACTCTTCGCTCTCATCTTGAGACTACAGGGCTGGAGAGGAAGTATCGGTATTGAGGTTGTCAAAATGAGGATGGGAGGAGGAGCGAACTTCTGTCTTAATCATCCTAGAAGGAACGAGTCTTCCGTCCACACCCACAACACTTTGGGCCGACGAGGGTGCGAGGTGGACTGAACCTTCTTCCTCATACCGTGAGGTTTGGTCTCTTCTACTGTAAGCTTATAGGACAAAGGGTATTATTATATGAATGGGCCGCGCCCCATCCCTAATGCTGGGGCCGACCTTCCATGAAGGAGTAGCCTCCTCCCTCCGCTGCTCACGGCGGGGTGTTGAGGAAGGGGATGAGGGTGTGTGGACCGGATCAAAGATGCTCTTTAGCATCGCGTTCCGAGTTCCTCGCGGTGGTCTCTTCGGGAAGACGACTCCTTCCTATGTGTCTGTTGTGCAGGCAGGTTCTCAATCCGCGTTAAGACACGAGGAGAGGGATCCCTGACGTCGCCCTCGAAACGCACGGTGGTAACCATGGCGGAGTTCCTCCCCCACGGTGCTTCTTGTGCCATATATTGTCGTCTGCCGGATCAAGGAGAGTGGCCGGTATATGGCGGCGCCCCGGCGAGGTTGCGTTAGCCTTGTACCTCACACAAGACTAGAACTCGACGATGCTGCAGGGTTTACTGATGTGACAGGCCCTGCCACTTCATATCTTGGCTTACGATAAGCTGCCATGCATGATCATCAACCTCATCTGCAAGACTTGGTGGGAGGCGGGCCATCCATGAGGTAGAGACGTAAAGAAAATATGATCCGACTGTTGGCTCGCACTCGCTTCTTTACATCTATCTTCGCCATCATGTGCAGGGAGGTGCCCACTCCTGTCGCCCTGCCTTACGCCACCCTCAGAGCCTTGACGTCGTCAAGCACCGGAATTGCAATGGGTGAACTGAAATCAACGAAGGCAAAGGAAACATATCTTGAGTTTTAGGACATCCGGGAATCGGGTGTGCTTATTTGTGATGCAGCTTAGCTACAGCCTGTCATGCTGCTCACGTCATGTGTAAAAGGTTCGCCTCTACCTGTCATGCTGCCCACGGCATGTACAATGAGTCTTGAGCGTTCTGACCGTTGCTCTGTTGTACAGCACTGTGCACCAGCATGGTCGTTGTCCACTGACAGACGTCCACACGCCAGCACGAGAGTCGTGCGTGTGTTGTTCTATGGGGAAGACGGTCGTCGGCAACCGTATCTTCTCCCCCAGCGACGGAGACTGATGATGTATGGTTACAGCCTCCTGTATCAACAAGCCCTTCAGACTGGAGGCTTGAAAGATCAATGAGCCAGATATTCCAGAACAGGTCCCCCTCAAAATTCAGTCAGTCACGCAAGCTCCAGTTAGGTGACATTGAGACTGTTCCTCACAGGGTGTCCTTGAATGTGTTCACTGAAGATGCATACCATATACAGCGCATACGTTTATGGCCTGAAATTATGCGTGAAAGTGATGCCACGTCCATGTCCGTGGTAAGAGCAATCCAGGAGCCGATTCCAGAGATGAATGGCTGGATAGGTACGGGCAGTGAGTATTCTTTTAATTCCTGCAGACGATCTTTATTGAATCACTGCTTCATAGACTGGAAGATTACCGTCTGTAAGATCGTGTCAGTACTGGAAAGCAGTGAATCACCGGTTCACAGACTGGAAGATGAAATCACTGCAAGTCCTGGAACGCAGTGACTGTAGTCTGTGTTTTCCCACTCGTCGTTCAACTCTTCCTCCAAGGCAACCCACTGAATTTATTTCGGGCACAGTGAATTCACTGGCGGTACCAGTCAACGTCCTCACACATACACCAGTCTTGGGCTAACGTCTGTAAGGACACGTAGGTTTCAAGGTTTCATGGCAACCTGGATCACCTCCGGCCACTGTCAGTATGGTCGCGGTAAGTGTGTGTGTGTGTATCACTGGCAGTGCCGTCTGGTCTGTAACGTCTATAATAACCGAAATGAATTAGTGTCTCTGAACTGCTTGGTGCTAAGGCGTCATGGTGGTTTAAGAGTGGTGTTCCTCGTCCAGTGAGTGAGACGCTGTCGTTAATACATACTATCACAAGGAGGATGAAAACTTCCATCTTCCAGTCTCCTCCTCTTCCAGTAGCTGATTCCAACGTTTTGGAGACGATTACTGCGTCAGTCACTTTCCCTACGAAAGTGATGCTGTTGATGCTCCGTTCCATTTCTGTTGTTGTCTTTAGCCGTATTTTGGAAATGTTAATCTAACCAGAGGTTCGTATGACAGTTTCCTCGGGAAGTGACTCTAAAAGTTTATCTAAACCCATAACCACGACGGTACGACCTTCAGTACGACGGTACGACCCTTAAGCACGACGGCACGACCCCTTAAGCACGACGGCACGACCCTTAAGCACGACTGCACGACCCTTGAGCACGACGGTACGATCCTTAAGCACCATAGTGCTCAAGGATCGTACCTCTGTGTTCAAGGGTCATACTATGGTGCTCAACGATCGCATTGACGCGCTTAACAATCGTATCGACGCGCTTAACGATCGTATCGACGTGTTCAACGATCGTGTCGACGTGTTCAACGATCGTATCGACGTGCTTAACGATCGTATCGACGTGTTCAACGATCGTGTCGACGTGTTCAACGATCGTATCGACGTGTTCAACGATCGTATCGACGTGCTTAACGATCGTATCGACGTGTTCAACGACCGTGTCGACGTGTTCAACGATCGTATCGACGTGTTCAACGATCGCGTCGATCTGCTTCCAAGGATTCCACCTCGATGCTCAAGGATTATACCGTGCTGCTCAAGGACAGCAGCGTGGGCGCTTCGGAAATCCAACAGGAGCACAAGGATGTGACTAGTTAGGGCGACCCTAATGCTTACTGAGGCAGTCCATGACAAGAGAGTCTCGTACTACTGTCTACCATCTGCATCCCATGGTAGAATGGCTCGTTAGCAGAAGACAACTTCGTGATCCGAAGGCGGACACATATCAGACGGGTTGGTAGTGTCAGATGGGTCATGCATTTGGACCCGTGGTAGGCTATTTGGCCGCTGCCTCTCACAGTTTATGTACGGAGACCGGGCCATCGAGGACTGGTCCTTCTTCCTCGAACAGTTGAGATGTGGAATGTCTCTTCCATCCTATGTCTTCTTCTCCTCATACAGCCTTCCTTCCTTTAAGTGTCAGGTCTACAAAAGAAACAAAGTTGCGGAGCCCAATTCAATTTCTATTTTCTAATCTCTTTAACTCTTTTCTTTCAGCCGGGATGGCCTTGCTGAGGCAATTTTCTTTTTGCCCGTCGCTATCAAAAATAAAATCAGCTGAGGAAAACGTCGAAGATACACAGGTGAAGAAACACCAGCGGGTTCCTAGACCACAGACTGCGAAGAGTTCTTCGAAGCCGTTTTGTGGGGAGGCGTCGGTAAAGGTCATGACCATCAGGGCATCACTACCGATCTACAGAATAAGACTTACAACATATACTTTTTCCTCCATCAAAAAAGATAAGCCACGTTCTTATCTTTTTTTTTTCCCCCTATTCCATTTCCCCAGGTTTCCCACAGTAAGACTTTCCCCGACATCGGCACACGCGCGGCTGAACATGGTGCCCAAATGTCCAGCAGGTGTGGGTAGTCTTAGCCTACGTAGGGCGTGAACGCTGACGCCTGCAGGCAGTGCCTTCGTCGTCTGGGAGAATATTCCAGTGATGGCAACTGATCACCTGGGCGATTATGGTTTATGGAACAGCCATTCTAAACCCCCGACACTGTGCTAATAGATACGGCCTTCGATCAGTGGCAGCGCCCCGACCGGGCTGGGCGGTAAAGAAGGCGAGTTCGGCCTTGTAGCTGGGGATATCCGGAGGCGATGTGCCGTAGCCTCGCTTAAGTCATCAGACAGTGTCCACAGCTCGGGCTGAGGGTACGTGGGAGGAGGGTAGCTGTGCCAGGGAGAGGGGTGGGTGGGTGGCTAAACCGATCGCATCCTTCTCTTTCGACCAGGTTCCTAAAGGGCCTCGTTCCCCATCCCCTCCTCTTTTTTTTTCAATATGAGGTGGTTCGTGAAAAAGGTTGGAATATGGCTCGGGGAAGGGAAGAGGTAAGCTCTGAAATGAACGAGCTAGAGAGCATGTGCTTGGTGTATGGTGTAAGATCGGTGGAGTGTGTGTGGGAAAAGTATTCTGGATACAATGAGGTCTGGGGGTCTGTATGTAAGAGAGAGAGAGAGAGAGAGAGAGAGAGAGAGAGAGAGAGAGAGAGAGAGAGAGAGAGAGAGAGAGAGAGAGAGAGAGAGAGAGAGAGTCTCTTTGCAAAGATGGTATGACCCAAGCCAGTACCGCTAGTCTTTAAAGTTACATTGGAACTTTGAAGAAATACCGTAACAAACAGTAACACGCGTGTGACTTAGTGAACAAACTACATCGGAAGAATAGGATCCTTGTAGAAAGGATAGTAAAAGCTATAGAGTGCATAAGGGAAGAGAACTCTTGAGGCAGTCGCGAGCAAGAGGTATTGAAGGATCGAGTCGCGCAGGCATATCCCCGGAGATTCCTAAGTTACGATCAGGATATGGAATTTGGCCTGGAGGGAGAGGGATCAACAAAGGTTCAATCAGCATCCCAAAAGAAAAGTGGAAAGTTTATTGGAAACATCGCTAGCCGAAGATGAGCCGCTTGCAGTTTATCAGAAAACACCGAAATTAAGAGAACACTTGAGGAAATAACGCGCAAGTACAGATAACTAATCCATGATTTCGTACTAATACGATTACTAAGATAAATCTAGGATAATCTCAAGATACGACACTCCTATGTACACTGTCAGCAGAATCATTGACATCAACGACAGAGGATGAGAATTGTCCTCAAGGTCAAACCATGAGGATCAGAAACCTTCGGGTCAGAGGGAATCAACTCTACCACGACAACTGAAATAAAACACAACGGTTTTTATCACGGTATGAAGATATAACAATTATCCAGGTATAAAGACATAATAATAATAATCAAATGGTGTATCAAAGATAACATTAAGTACAAATATCAAGAAATATTCGTAAAAATCTGATTTACTCGTAAGTGTAGAAAACCCAGCTACGATTGTGGCTTGAGAGGCAAAGACCGACACAGCTGAGTATCGTTTTCTGGTGGGAATAAGAGACACCAAAACACAGGACGGGCTACGTGCTAGGATTAAGGACGGATACGTGCTAGGATTAAGGACGAGCTACGTGCTAAGACTCCTATGGGGTTCTAGAACTATAAACACCGAGAGTGAAGTCTATCATCATCCTTCATGTGCGGAATTCAACTCTGTAAACAGCCTGAGTAATACGATCCGACGCCCGGCTGGAGAGGTGTCTTGGGATATCCGCCAATGGCTCCTTATTCGGTGTATTCAGAGGAGCCTGATGGGTCACAGCTGGAGACTCTCATCGTCCGACTGCGCAAGACACAGACACTCTCCCAGGTCTACTATCCCCCCCGAGGTTGCAGAAAACATCAGAAAATAAACTTCAGATCAGTTCAACCAACCCTAAACAAAACAAGAAAATGGAACAGGCTATAGGCTATAGAACTGAGTAATGTCGTATGAAAGTTTGATAATGCTGAGGAGAAACTCACACACGCTACACGAGATTATTAAAATGATTCCTCTCCTTCGTCAAACTGTGAGGATTACCGATCATAAGAAGAGATACATTTAAGACCAACCACTGAACAGTGGCACAGCCTTGATTAAATCGAGTAACGTACCTCAAATTCACTATAAATACCGTAATTCTTATAGATGAAAATGGATGGTTGTTTGGGTGGTTATTTTTGGCTTTTGGCCTTTTGACTGCCAGGGTCAAAAATGCCGTCGGTGTCTAAAAAAAAAATTAACAGGTTTTCAAAATCATTCTTATTCCAAGACCATACAGGATCTCGTCTCATTCATGGCCCTTCGTATATGGAAATATCATGGAAATCCACATGTGCAAAAGGTATCCATTTACGAGAACATAATATACCATCCTGAGTTATAAACTCTATACAAAGTCCAGATGCAAAAAAGGAAAAAAAAAGCCAAAGATATGAACATGAATTTCTGTCAGAGATTCTAAGGAACAGGAAGAAAAACATCAAAAATAGAAAATACGCCAGTGAAGGAACAACTTACTGGTACAACTGGTTCAATATATCTGTAAGATTTCCAAAGATAAAGACGTACTTCCGAAGACCAAAATGACTGAAATGATATAGTGTACGAGAGCTGTAAGAATCGTCATACGAGCGTAGGAAAAAATTTAAAAATCGTTTACAGTAGCCAAAAAAATTATTCAAAGCGAAAGTAACAAAAAGGAAAATATGTATAAAGGATGCCAGAACTGCCCTCATGGATGAAAATGGATACAGCCTTTACACTGACCTATGAAGAAGAGGAGATGTCTAATATATTCCATAAATGTAAGCGTACTATACACAAAGAAAGGGTAATATAAGGTAATTACAGTAGACAAAATTGTACACAGTGAAAGACTTCAAATCAACAGGCTATTCTCACCATGGTCGAGAGTACCCAAGGACTAGAAAAACTAGCAGATGTCACTCCAAGATTTAAGATTAGTAATGAAAATTTGTACACAAAGGTATCATCCAATTAATCTTACCTCCTGCTGGTCGCGAAAATAATAGAAGCTGCAGTTTCTTGTAAGCTTATAATTTTCCGAGGCAAGATTACATTAGGTGGTCAGCATGTGGTGCAACAGATCCTATCTTGATGACTTACTGCTCATGTCTTTTACAAAGGTACATTACGACTAGGCTGCGACGGCGTCGGAAAACGCCATGTGTCGACGCTTCCAAAGGACAATATTTCCACCCGAAATAGAGCCACGTAAAATAAAATATCTTAATGTTTATCTCATGTAATCATACTGGATAAATCAAGATGAGAAAAGAGAAAATAAATACTTGTACTGAATAGTGCAACAACCGAATTCTTAATGTGACAAGTGGTGTGCCGTAAGGGATAACATTAGGTCCAATTCTTTTCACTATGATTTGAAATTTGGTCTCACCGCTCGTCTAAACTTGCTGACGGTGCAAAAATAGCAGACATATGTCCTAGAATGACTTATAAAAGTATACAAATTGATCTAAAACAAATTATCTATCCGATTCCAAAAGTGGCAAACGATCAAGGACCAATGTACAGGCAATATATCTGGGAGGAATAAATATAAGCGATGGATATGGAACGTTTGGAGGAACCTTTGACCAATGAATTAGCCTCAACGTCAGTTGAGCTGTTCCTGCGGGGAACTAGGAAGAAAAAGAATGTTGGAATGATCGTCAGTGCCAGCTGAAGTCTACGAAGTACAACTCCAGGCTCAAGCAGCAGCAGTGTCATGATTCCTTCTAGGAAACTTGTATCACAAAAGAAATAAGACCCCTTTAGTTCGCTAGTAAACAGAAGAACGATATCCTATACTGACCTGGTCTCCAAGTTATCAAAAGGACCAATACTCGGCTCGGAAGAGTACGTGAAAGAGGTAGACCGAGAAATCAACCTATATTGAGGCCATATGAGTGGACCTGAAACAGTTCTCAACAAAGAAGCGAAGTCTCCGTGGTGAGCGTCAGTAACAACCGAACAATGGCCTCATTTGCACACAGTCACTTTCTAGCTGTCATGTACAATGCACCGAAACCAGAGCACAGACCGACTTAACAGACGTTTTCAAAACGCTCAAGAAATTACATAACTTTTATACAAATTCTCCTCCACAGGTGCATGGGTACTCGGTCAACATGCACAACTGTGCTGAGTCTTCGAGACGATGGTTACACACCGATATTGGTAAATACAGACGAGGTCAGCAAGCATTGCGATGAGCTAGCTGTTCACCTGTATCATGATGCCCAAAGAATAAGTCATTCAAGAAGTGATCGTATGAACCTGGTTAGAGAGGAAGAAAGATTCTGAGTTTCTTCAAGAAATAACCTTGGTGCCATACTACATGTCCTCTGTTATAGGTGTAGTCCGTCCGTGTGCACCATGCTCTCTCTCTCTCTCTCTCTCTCTCTCTCTCTCTCTCTCTCTCTCTCTCTCTCTCTCTCTCTCTCTCTCTCTCTCTCCGTTCCATTTAAGAACCACGTAATCTCTTTTTTTTTCTTTTTTTCTTTCTTCTCCTCCCGTGAAGGTCACAGCTGAAGCGATCTCTTGACTTTGTCCATCCGCCAGCCTTTTATGATCCCAGGTTTTAGCCTTGACCCTGACCCATCTAACACTCCTCCTCCTCCTCCTCCTGCCTCCTCCCCACAACAACCTCCCGTAACTTACATAAACTAACACACTCCAGCGCAAGTGTGGCACAGTTGTGATGATGATTCTACCGTCGTGGTGTGAGGCTTCAGTATGAAGCAGCAGCAAACTGGCCAGAGAGTACATATATATATATATATATATATATATATATATATATATATATATATATATATATATATATATATATATATATATATATATATATATATATATATATATATTCCAGCAGCTCAGTGTGTTTACATAGCATTTTACCTTCCCCAGGAGTCGAGATCCTGGTCATCCTTGGGCGGAGGGAACGCTGGTGAAGGGTAGGGACGGACTGCGACGGACTGCCAGCCACCCTCTGCCATACGGAACCACCAAGAGACCGGCTATTGGACTCTCTCTCTCTCTCTCTCTCTCTCTCTCTCTCTCTCTCTCTCTCTCTCTCTCTCTCTCTCTCTCTCTCTCTCTCAAAACTCATCACTTTCCCTTCTCCAGGAGGAGGGGAGGACCTCCGACACCCTTCTCGCGGTGGCCGACTCCTCCTCCTCCTGGCCGCTCTCCAGCCCGTTACAAAGAGCGTGTGAGGGCTCAACCATTTCTTGGGGTCTGGACGCGACAACGCTGAACATCTTGGAAGAGTTAAAATGGGTCGAGATAAAAACCCGGCACGGAGCCCAGCCCAGTTTTTGCCGGGCTGGGTGTGGTCCCTCCAGCTTCCAGAGACGGGTGTGGTCGGCCCGCTCCA